>NC_081573.1:31517246-31566153 GCF_022355385.1 Mustela nigripes
TCACCTCTGTCCAGCTGCCAGGCGGAGCCGAGAACTGCAGACACAGACCAATTAGCGGCTAGCTTCATCTTTGCTTCAAAAAAGACGAGACAAGAAAAGCTGTGGATAATGTTAGAAAGGGTCAAAGTTAGCCCTTTCCTGACAGTCCCAGCAGGGCCGGGCCTGGACAGCTGTCTCAGGAAGTTATTTCTGTTCCTTGCCTGGTGGCTTGGAGCAATTTGCTGGGCACCCATCGGCCAGCGAGGCCAAGAGGCTCTTGCCTTTGGGAGCTGCCATTTTACACCAGGGTAATGATGGTTTCTGGGCAAGAGAGATCAATAGGGGATAAAAATAGGCTTCCGTCACATCTGGACGCCTGCTCCGGGTCCCTCGATGACTCAGAGGCACCCCCGTAAGCAGCCGGGATGGAAACCACTTGACACACCATGTCTGGCAAAACACTGCGGGGAGAAAGGGTCCTGTCCCAGCACCCCAAGGTCCTGTAGCCCTGAGACACAAAGGGAGAGGCCACTTAAGAGAGTTCTGTGTGGAGGAGGACTTCATGGTGCCTACATTCTTGCCCAGTTTCCTTGGAGAAGGCCCCTCTCAGCTGTCCATGGAGCAGGAGGGGTGGGAGCCTGGACCAAAGGAAGCCAATAAGTGCTTCTCAGGCCAAGTCTGGTGGATGCAAGGGACGAGAAGACACAGGCTCATCGGCCCTTAAGGAACTCGGTCCAAGGGAGGAGACAGCCAGGAAAGCAAACAAATATTTCACAGAGTTAGCCCTGTAGGGGGCCATGAAGGCACAAGCGTGTCCCCAGAGTCAGCAAACAAACAAACAAAACGACATAGAGTAAATGATTGTTGTTATCTGGGTGGCAGCCAATTGAAATGCATCATTGCACTCAATCCTCAGGTAGGCCCATTAACTTATTATTATACTTACCCATTTTCCAGGCAACAAACTGAGGCCCCGAGATCTACCATAACATGCCCAGAGTCACCAGGAAATGAGCAGGAAAGCCAGTACCCTGTCACTGGGAGGGGACACCTTGACACTGGTCCTCTGTCTCTGTCTTTGCTGCCTTAGATCAGTGCTTGGCAAACTTCTTCACAAAGGACCAGATGGTAAATATTTCAAGCTGTGAGGGCCAGACAGTATCTACAAGAACTCATCTCTGCTGTTGTAGCGCGTTGGCAGCATTAGATAATAGACCAACGGATAAGCATGGCTCTGTTCCAATAAAACTTTATTTACAAAAGCAGGTGTCAGGCTGGATTCGACTCCCTGGTCTAGCCCTACACTAGGGCCTTGACCTACATTTTATTATGAAACCATCTTGAGGGAATTCAACTTCTGGAGCTTGGAAGGCTCTGGTAAGTTCCAGCATTTTCCACATTGTTGGATCTGGACTTTTTACTCTGTGCCTTGATCTGGAGGATCACTGTCTAGTAAACATATAAACATAAGACAAATGTGTAACTTTGTATTTTCTAATAATTACATTAGAAAGAGAAAAAAGAAACAGGTAACATTAATTTTAATAACATATTTGATGTAACCCAGTGTATCAAAATTATGATGATTTCAACAGGTCGTTGATACAATAAATTACTGGTAAGATTTTTCACTTTCTTTTTTCATACTCATTCTTCAAATTTCAATGTGTATTTTAGACTCACAACACATCTCAATTCCTTCTTCTTTGTTTCAGGAGCTCAGCCAGCACACACAGCTAGTGGCTATCTTATGGGATACTGCAGCTTTGAAATAAAGCTCAGGAATTTTTACTGGTATAAGGTGAAATCCCTGCTATAAGTTGAAAATACAAGAACAACAGAAATGAGAAATTCCTGGATGGATCAGTGCATTAGTCAGAGAAACAGAACCACTGGGATATATATTAATACACATGCATATGGTTACTCATATATGTTTACAGTTGACCCTGGAACACCATAAACTTACATGTATATGCCTTTCTGTCCAGTACAAGACTGGAGATGCATTTTCTCTTCCTTACAATTTCCTTAATAACACGTTCTTCTCTCTAGCTTACTTTATTGTAAGAATACAGTATAGAATATATATAACATGCAAAATATGCGAGCACTGACTATTTATGTTATTGGTGAGGCTTCTGGTCAAATTTAAATTTGGGGTGTGTGTGTGAAAAGTGATATATGAGTTTCCACTTACCTAAGAGGTTAGTGCTCTAACCCCTAAGGTGTTCAAGTGGACCTTAGATGTCAACTACACTTCAGTAATAAAAAAATTTTTAAGTACATACACAATTATATATAAAGAATGTATCCAACCATATGTAAGGAATTGGTTTCTGTGGTTATAGGGGCTGACAATTCCCAGTATCTGTAGTTGGCGAGCCAGGACCCTAGCATGGCTTACGGTATGGCTCTACTCTGAAAGCCGAGAGGGTGGGGACTTACGGAGAACTGATGTTTCAGCTCAAGCTCAGAGGCAGGAGCACAAATCAAAACAAAACAAAAACAGTAACTAGTCAGGAGGGAGGAGATGCTCCTTTCTCCAAGGAGTGCCTGTTTTTTTGTTCTAGTTAGGCCTTCCACAGGTTAGAGGAAAAGCCCACCCACATTGGGGAGGACAATCTGGTCAACTCAGTCTACCAATTCAAATGTGACTCTAATCCAGAAACATCTTCACAAACACACTCAGAGTAATATTTAACCAAATAACCAGGTACCCCACTACCTGGCCGAGGTAACATGTAGTATCAACATTCCCAATCTGGGAAGGCTTCCCAGAAGAAGAGTCATTTGAATTGGAATCTGAAAGCAGAGTTCACTACAGAAAGAGCTGGGCATGGGGGTTCTATGCAGAGGGTACAGGATGTGAAAAGGCCCGGAAGCAACAGAGCTTGGAGTTGTTACAGACGTTGGTCTGTGGGTGGTCGGCCAGGGAAGGGTCTAGGGTAGACATTACGGGCTCCCAAGGTCTTGGGAAGAACATTTTGTTTTTTAAAGATAGATTTATTTATTTATTTATTTATTTATTTATTTATTTATTTGAGAGAGAGAGAGAGAGAGAAACAGGGAGAGAGGAAATACAAGCATGAGGAGTGGGAGAGGGAGAAGCAGGCTTCTCACTGAGCAGGGAGCCCGATGCGGTGCTCAATCCCAGGACCCTGGGATCATGACTTCAGCCAAAGGCAATCGCTTCATGACTGAGCCACCCAGGCGCCCCTTGGGAAGAACTTTGAACTTGATTCTGAAAACAGAAGTCATGAAAGATGGTAGCTCCTTGCTAATCTCCATCAGATATCCCAAGGCCTCTCCAGATACAGACACAATCTAGGGAATGACTCTAAGTGCAGCTGTGAGACAAACCCTCAAACCCTCAGCATGTGGCTCCCAGTCCAGCAGGACCAATTCCCTGGGGCTTGCTGGAAACATAGCAACTTGGGCCCGAGCCCAGACTCGCTGAATCGCAATCTGCATTTTAACAAGATGTCCGGTATCTGTGCGTGGATTTGGGACCAGGGACCTGAGTGACTTTGGCTTATGTAGGAGGGCACCTTGCTGAACTCACTGCACTGTATTTACCATCCTCTCCATCCTGCTTCTTTCCAGCAACACCCAGCCCTCCTTCCACCTGCCTACACCCCCCTGCTTCCTCAGCCCTTCTGCCCAGAGGGCTCAGAAAACGCTTCCTACTCCTGCAGTAAAGGAGGCAAATTAAAGAGATGCCCGGGACCCCATTTCCCATCCCTTTGGTATTTTAAATATTCTGCGTTTGGATTTCCTAGAGCTGTTTTAGATCTCTGCTTTTCTCTCCCAGGGCAAAGATGGTAATGGTTGGTGCTGCCGGGGCTGGCGTGTTTTGCAGTAATCACTAAGCAAGTGGAGACCAGGAGGCCACTCACTTGACTTCAAAAGCCCCCACCGTGGGCCCAGCCTGCTGGGCACAGGGGCACAGGTGAGGGAGGAGGAGGCATGTTACTTTGGGGGAATGGATTCTCATCACAGAGGGACGCATTTGATTGGTTTCCGTCCTTGGCAAGTTCCCAGGCCCCCAACCCACATTTGTCATCCTGTTCATTTCATTCTTATCTGAGGTGGGCCATTGGGATGACTTCGTTCCACCTGCTTCTGGGCAGGAGCGAGAGCCCACCTTTGCAACAGAATGTGGGGGTCTTCCTCAGTTTACCGCTCTGAGACCCAAGAGGTTCTGAGCACTGGCTGAGGATGTTCATGCCTGATGGTTGAAGCCTTTTTGGGAGTCCCCACTAGGTAGCCCCGTGGTCTGCTTACAGCAGAAGGGGGTCATGAGAAGACATTTAAAGTCTTAATGACGATGATGAGTGGAAAGCCAAGTTGTCTGCAGTTTTCCTGAGTCCTGAAACATTTGGGGGTTTTGCATAAAAAGTAACTCTGAAGATTCCCATTGAATATGATAATTACCATTGAATGGCTTTTATTTCACTGACATCAAAATTATTTTAAGGAACTATTTTTCATCTTCAGATTTATCCTCCCTTGGGATAGTATCCTGAGCGTAAAGAAAGAAATTACTCTTGTGATATTCTGCAGATACTTGTCCAGCCCTGACCCAGGGTTGTAAGTTTGAGCTGCACACGAAGAGCAAGTCAAGCAATTTTAATAGCAATTGTAATAATAATGATAGGAATGCCCATTTATTGAGCACCTCTGATGTGTCCCCATGCTAAGCACTTCATGTGTAAATGCACAGATCAGGCTGACCTTTTCTCATACCCATTTTACAGATGAGATCAAAGAGGCATGGGGAGGTTAAGGGACATGTCCGAGGTCATGTAGTCTGGCCATGACAAATCCAAGATTCAAATGCACTCTGATTCTGATGCTTCTGTGCATTATCCTCATGTGGTTCTGCCTCTTGGTGATTTGTACAATCTTATTTGATCCTTGCAACCACCTTGAAAAAGAAATTATTATGACGTATATTTTACAGATGGAATAACGGAGTTTCCAAGAGGTTGTAAGAGCTTGGGAAGGGCAGGATGAAGACATTAACCCAGATCTTCTGGCTTCACATCTTCTGCTCTTTTCATTTTGTCGGAGCTGACAAACTCTGGGCCAGGCAGGAAACGTAAACCAGCAAAGCAGGCTGCCAGGGAAACTGGGTGACCTGGAGGGCATGCATATCTGGGGATGCCATTCGGGGGATGGGGGGGGACAGCCGTCACACTGCTCCAGGGACTCTGCAAGGCAGGCAGTGGGCCTCTGGCTGCCCTATCCTCTGATTTTCTTAAAGAAACTCGGAAAGCTCTCAAATCTCAGTTATTATTTTTGTTTTTGTTTCATGTTTTTAAAAAACGATTTATTTATTTACTTTTGAGGTTGCAGGGAGAGGCTGGGGGAGGATAGAGAGTCTCAAGCAGACTCTGTGCTGATCTCAGAGTCCGACACTGGGCTTGATCTCACGACCCTGAGATCATGACCTGAGCTGAAACCAAGAGTCAGAGGCTCCGCTGACTGAGCCACCCAGGCGCCCCCAGAAGCCCAGATTTTTATGCAAAATCCCCCTCCTTGGAAATGTGGACAACTAATGACATTCTTCTAAGAAAACGTTCTGTTTCCAAGAAATCAGTCTGTAGATTGCAGGCAGCCCACGGGCTGCCTTGAATGACCAGTGCTCATGGGACCAAAAACAGCCACTGAAATAGGAAAACCACCTTCTTCCTGTGCTCTGAATAAAGCCAGACCTTCACAACTCGGGATGGAGTAGAAGCTTCTGGACTCAAGTGCCCTCCATTAAAGTTCTTTTTCCAAGACCATTGTTAACTTTTTGCAATCAAGGTCCCCCTCTGCCGTTCTGGCATGGGGTGTTAAAACATTAAAATTGATCGAAGCAGTTACGATCCCAAGATCCTGAGTAACTCCCCCCACGCCCCTCAGGCCCTTTCAGGATCCCTGATTTCTCATAATTTGAGCAAATCAAGTAGAATCTCTGACCCAGCCTGGGCCCCCCAGAATGTGCTCCTGAAAGCCTGCTGGGGCCCGAGAGAGGGAATCACTAGATATTTGGCCTATGACCCTTGCTCGGTTACTCAAGGCCCCTTCTCTCAGTTGGTTCCTCTCTGACATTTAGGGTCAGCCCTTTTCCAGTCTTTCTGACATGCTTCCACCACATCAGCCTCTTCCCACCTGTTCTGCCCAGACTGGGTCAGAGCAAGGGCCCATGTCGCCCAGCCCAGACTATTTCCCCCACCTCCCAAACACGAGAGAGGCAGAGAGTGGGATTTTTATCCTGCGGAGAGAACGTTCTCCAAGGCCTCTGTGCATTTGATGAGCTCTTTCTCTGGGCAGAAAGCCGGGGACCCCTAAGGCAATGTGCTCATTTTCAGGAAAATGGCAGGTGTGTGGGGATAAGGGAACTGGTTCTTTCAAACCCACAGAGCATAGGGGGTGGGGCAGAGCTCCTTACTGGGAGGAATCAGTTCCATGCAATCATGGAGGGATAGAAAGAGGTTCAAGTCTATCTCATAAGCCGGCGTTATGCATTTCTATTACTTTCCCCTCTTGTGTGTCTGAAATATTTTGTCCTCATTTGGACAAATTGGAAAAAATGATGTGGATGGGACAATCTTTCCCCCGGCATCTTCAGCCCCTGAGGGAGAGACGCTGATGCTCATCCTCGAGGGAATGGGGTTCAGGAAAATCGGTTTTGAAGCCACTTGTGGCCTGGCATGACACAGACCGAGGGAGACTGGGGAGGGAAGAGAGATGTGGCAGGCGGCTGCTGTCTGTCCTCTAGCTAGGGCATGCCCTTCGAATCAGAGAATTCAACGAAGTTGCATGTTCATTCTGTCTGATTTTTCTTGTCCATCTCCTCCTGCTAGAAGGTAGAATTCTGGTGGATGGGGACGGGTGTTGGGGTTTTTTAATTTTGTTTATTTATTTATTTATTTATTTATTGGCTGCATCTCAAGTGCTCAGAAAGCGCCCAGCACATAGGAGGTGCTCAATGATTTAAGTAAATGAATGACGACATATAGCCTTAGAGTTTGAAGGGGTTATCTCAACTTATTGCCTCTGTGTTGTAGGGGAAATCGAGGCCTGGGGAGAGGAGAGGGTTAGCTCACAGCCAGCTGGAGACAGAACCTGGACCTGTAGGGTCTGTTCCTGATGCAGTATCAGGGAGGCTCTCATTACTGTCCCACTTGGCTTCGTCCGTCTACCCCATGTGCTTGAGTATTTGTTGTGACATCTCCCATCCCTCTGGCATCTTCCAGCATTTTCTGTCTTCTGGCTATGTCCTCCTGAAAGCACAGAGGGCTCTTCCAAGGGGCTGGTGGTGTTCTGAGCCTAGACTTGGAAGCTAGTTGCTGGGGATGTTCGCTTTGTGAGAGTTCTTTGAGCTGTGCCTTTCTGATATGTTTGTATTTCTGTTTATAGGGTAGACTTCAGTATAAACATCACCCACCTAAGACTAACACACGCATGTGTGCAGGCCCAAGTGCACACACACATACACACACAGAACCATAGATAGGTGTCTGTGCTGCTTTGAGAAACAGGATAGATACCGATAATATTATTAGTTAACCCTTACTGAGATCTTCTATGTACCAGGCATTTTTCTGAGCTCTTCAGCATCGATTAACTCATTTAATCTGAATGATAACTACAAAGCAGGATTCTGTATTTTTAAAAAAGTCATTTTTTTAAAAAGGCAGTGAAAAACCAGAAGGTAAAAGAGTTTCCTAAGGTCACAAACAAGGCCGTGCAGAGCCAGGGTTGACCCAGGCTGGCTGACCCCTTCCGTCAGGCTGCAACATGGGTGTTACTTACCTAAGGTCTAAAGAAAGCCAAACCATGGATATCTAAGATCCATTATCAACAATCCAGGGTGACTTCCTGGAAGAGTGGAGACTTCAGCCAGATCCCAAGGTAAGTGATGAGCTGAAGAACGGAAAGAAGGGACCCGGCTCTTCCTGCTCAGATTCGACAAGTTATCACTTAGGCTGTGTGGGCACTTCCCTATAGGTTATCTTAACCGCAGTGCACAGCTCAGTGTAATGGGAAGTGTTCATCCCCATTTTATATATGGAGAAACTGAGGCAGGCCCTGAGCACTGACATGCCTTGCCCAGGGTTATGTGACAGGCAAGCAGCAGAACTGAATCTGCGTGTGTGTGTGTGTGTGTGTCCTGGTACCCAGGCAATCCTCTGGCCCAAACCCATGCCTCCTGAGGCCAGGAAGAATTTCCTTTTCCCAGGAGCCCCTGCCACCCTCAGCTGCCACGAATCCCCGCCCCTTGGCCTTGACTTGCCCACCCCGGGTCTAAAAACCTTTGACTGTTTCTTTAAACTGATCGTCAATTTCCCCTTTATGAAAATTAACACTAGATAGGAAATGTCTTGAAAAATACATCAAGGGGAGGCAAATGGCTTTTTTGAGATCAATCCCAAACACCCATAGGTTTGGGCCGACTCTACTTGATTCTCTCTCCGAACCAGGGCCCGGGAGCCAAAGAAAAGCAGGAGCCGAGCATCAGGCATCCTTCTGTGAGTAATCACATCCCCTGTGGCGGCCCAAGAAGCCACACAGAGGGGCCTTCTGCCTCCGACTCCCCTTCCCTTCCACTCCACTCTCCTCAAGGTATTTCAACTTAATTTTGTTTAGGAATTTGGAAAGCAAGTGCAAGTGTGGCATGATTATAGACTTTATTTAAAGGTTTGATTTAGGTTTCTCTCTGTTCTTATATCAAAGATAAAGTGGAAGTGGTAGTATCATGTTCAGGTAATGAGATTTTATATTAAAAAGAATAAATTAAGCTCATAAAACCGTAGGTGGAAGGGCCAGGCGGGGCTGACGTTCACAGAGGAAGCCCATGCATTTATGTAACAAGTATCCACCATGATTGGGAGTCCAGATCGGGGCCTGGCCTTTTAAGTCAAGAGAAGTCTTTTCCCTGCGTCTTTTTTTTTTGGAAACTGTCCCTAGAGTTCTCTAGGGATGGGATTCCAGGGGCCCAGGATCCAGAAGCTGCCTCTTATTGGCTGTGTGACTGGGGGCAAGTGGCTTACCCTCTCTGATCCCCACTTTTTCCTTTCCTTTAATGAGGAGCTCAAACTGGCATCCACTCAGGGGGATGGCAGCACCATGGTGTGAGAAGGAGCATGTAGATTAGACAGTGCCAGCGCTGAGAGAATGCCAACCGAGGGACTTTTGAGTGTCAGTTTCCTTATCTGGATGTTGCTAACCTTCCAGTCCCACTATCAGAGCAAGTAAATGAAATAAGAAAATAAAGATCTTCGTAGGAAAACAGGTAACTATTATGTTTATAAGGCAGTTACTGCTTACTCAGTGCAGCAAGGCCCTGGGAAGAATCTCCCAATGTTTGTCAAGCAGGGCGCATTCCCTGCCGGAGGCTCCGCAGGGCAGGAGGCTGGTTTAAAACCCATCAGAAATTCCAACCTTCCTTCTGCCCTCTCACCTACTCTCCCGCCCCCCTTTCCTCCTTGTGAGCAATAAAACAAAATACAAAGAACAGGAATCAAATAAAGACTCTGAAACCGAGCCGTCTGTGGTCATTTTAAAACAGATCCTTTTTGAAAAGCCGGGTGACATTTTCCTTTAACGCCTGATTTTTTTTTAATGCCGGCTGCATTTTTTAAGCACCCGGCTAGCTTGTAACTCGCCGAGGCAGTACAGTGGCTGGGCCGACTGTACCATTTGATCATTAATTTATCACAGTTCTAGCAGTTTGTCTGACAGGTGATAGCACTTTCATCTAATGAGCCCGCAGCCAGGGCGGGGGCGCGGGGGCCCAGGCCAGCCAGCCTGCAGGGCGAGCGCCACGCACTTGCTCACTACCCGCCTGGTTTCGTTCCAGGAACCACCGAAGGGCCAGAAAACCGCTGTCTAATAAGGCTAGGGTCCTGCCAAGCAGATAAGGCTTGGGAGGCCCCTGCAGTGGGCCAAGAGCAAGATGAAACCAGGGGGTGGGGGATGAAACCCAACTGTGGGCCAGACGAGAGTCCCTGTGTTGGTCAGGATGAGCTCGGTTGTGATGCTGTGACTAGTACCCCCTCGACCCCTCATCTCAGAGGCTTCCCACAACACAGCTGATGTTTCTCTTAAGATTTTTATTTATTTATCTTGAGAGAGAGAAAGAGAGAGGGTGCACACGAGTGAGGGGGAGGGAGAAGCAAGCTCCAGGCTGAGCAAGGCGACCAACGTGGGACTTGATCCCAGGACTCCAGGATCATGACCTGAGCTGAAGGCAGATGCTTAACCCACTGAGCCATCCAGTCACCCTGACGTAGCTGATTTTTCACTTGTGCGACACACCCACTGGGGGTTGGGGGGGAATGTCTGTTCAACAGAGCCGCTCTGGGGGCCAATCCATGGAGTGTGATTCCACTGTGTGTCCTTAAACAAAAAGACTCAGTGTTTGCCAACAGCCCTGTTGACTACCACGGTCATCAGTTCTGCTCATAAGAAGAGCTCTGCCTTGGCCGTGTAGCCTGGATCCCTGGATCCATCCACTTTTCCCCATGCTCTGCCAACCACCACCCAGACTGCTGTCATCTCTCACTCCACCATCTATGTCCCCTCCCAATGCATCCTTAGACTGGGCCCTGGGCCACAGCGGTCCTGTGGTTTAGAGTTGTTTTCTTGAATTTGTAAGTCTAAGTCTCCTTTCTAGTGCCTGAAACTAGCTGGGGCCAGTGGTGCCACTGAGTACTCTGAGTCCTGGTAGGGACTCATTTAATCATGGTGCCCATCTCTCTCTCCCTCTGTGACCCGGACAGAAACCCGGACAATATCCCTGGAGCTTGCACATATTGGGTAGACCAGCTGCCCCAGGGAACACCAGGACTCACACCTTTGGGGTTATCCTGGTGCCCATGGCCTGGCTGTAGTTCCAGGAGGGCAGTCTGGCAAGCAGATCACTCGCAATGGTCAGTGAAGTATTTCTTTCATGGGATCCTCTGAGTTCTGGCTACCCAAATGGTGCTGACTCATTGATTTTGGATGACTCAAAATATTTATACGAATAGAGGTCTGAAAAAATACTTGCAAAGGCCCCACATACCTTAAGATCCCTGGGCATACCCTGCTTCCTCCTTCCACCCTTGTTTTATTTAGATCCATGCTCCATCTAGCAGCAGAGAAGACTTAAAATTCCCCCGTGGATGCCTAGCACATTGAGTAGACTTCCTATGATGGCCGCAGAGGCCCTATGTCCCTGATTCTCACCCCAGTGCTCTGTAGGATCACTTGGGGAGCTTTTGAACCAAAATGGTATAGGCCCTAATCTAGACCAATTCCATCAGAATCTCTAGGGATGGAACCAAGAGCATGGTATGGTTTAAGGAGCTTCCCATGGGATTCTAATGCTCAACTCAACATGAGAACCTCCAACCTCCATGAACTGGCTTCTCATCACCACCTCATATTCCTCTCCTCCTCATCTCATGCTTTGCCAATCCTCTTGCTCCTCTACTCCTAAATGTCAAATCCTCCCCCCTGTTCCCAGGACATTTGCACTTGCCGTTCCCTCTGCTTAGAATAACGTCTCGCCTCAAACGTTGCCAAGGCTTCTGTTTTCTTGGCATTCTGCTCTCTGCCCAAATGCTACTATTGCAAAGATGCTTTCTTGACCTTTCAAGGTAGCGTCACCCCTCCCTGCCCCCAACCCTATCATTTTCAGGGCTGTACTTATTATCTCATCTTTTCTTGTTTATTTACTTGGTGTTGTTTATTATATACTGTGTGTTTTCCTTTACTAAAATATACTTTACAAGGGCAGGTCCTTTGTTAGCTTTGTTCAGCCTACATCCCCACCATTCTCCACACCTGGCATCTTGCTCAGTAAGTAGTCATTGAGTGAATCAATGTAAAGACCAGTATTTATAGAGAAGTTTTGGAATTTTAGTATCTTTGTAGATTTGTTTCAGAACTTAATTCTGGGGAAAAGTTTGCCTCTCTTGAACAACTGGTAAGAGTGGATTTTCTTTGAACAAGTAATTGTCTAGATTGTGTAACTCTGGAATAATAAATTTAGCCCCGAGCTTCCTGGGATCCAAGGCAAAAAGGGTCAGATTAACCACAGAAACTATGTCAGTCCGTGTGGCTGGTATATTTGCCTCTTCCTCCTCCTTCCCCATGGTCTTTGATTTTCCACGTCTATTTTCACAGCATCTGATTACAAGCTGTCTCAAATCCTTTTTGGAAGCAGGGAGAGTATAAATAGCTAGGAACACAAACAACTGATTCATGTGTGTAATGCCTATTTCACAGACGTGCAATACAAGTCCCGGGCAGGTGGGGCGTCTTGTCTGAGGTCACACAGCCTGGGTGAGAACCCACATCCCTTGAATTCCGGGCCAGTTTGCCCTCCCTTGCACGACACCAGAGTGGCCGTGTCTTGTGCTTTGTTTTGGCTCCTCAAAGTCTTCACACGGTGTTGGTGACCTCACATTATATTATATTACTATTTTTTTGACCTCAATTATTGGTACTTCACCTAAACTGAACCTCAGAGAGATGAGGTCCTGGCCCAGAGGGCGCTCAAAAGTCAGGGACAGAGCCTGGCCCCTGGAGGCAGTAGCTGGGAGTCTCTCTGTATTGATCTTTACCCTGGCGATGAACTTGACTCCCTCCTGGTAATGCATGATGCTCAGGGATGGGAAACCAGCTGTGACGTTTGCCTAACGGGAAGTGGGAAGGGGAGTCATTCTCTAATTCTCTGCTCGGTGGCCATAACTGCCTTCCCCAGAAATTGTCATTGGCGAGGGAAACTCCGAGAAGACATGGGAAGTAACAACAATCCCAGGGCTCACTCAACGTAGTGATCTGACAAATAGACATCCTATGGCCTGGGTCCTTTCATTGCAAGCATCATTATGAACTGCAAGTGGCCTTCAACTTCTCCAATCCAGAAACACAAAAGGGGACAGTACGACCAGAAGGCAGAGGAATCAGAAGCCGGGACAGGGTTTTGTCCATCACATAAAAATGATGCCTGCCATTATGGAACACCAGCTGTGTGTCAGGTGTTGGCCTCAACTCATCAGATGTGTTTTTTCGTTTTGTTTTCCCTCCTTGGAAGGCATTGTTGTTGCTCTTACAAAGGGGACACTGAAGCTCAGAGAACTCTAAGTGACTTGCTGGAGGTTACATGGCAGTAAAAAAGGATTCCCCTGTGCATCCTGAGCACCACGGAATGTTCTAGTCTTTTTTCTTATGTTGACTCACTTCTCTGGGCAAGGCTCCCTTGGGGTAGGCTCTGACAGAATTCGAGGTGTGGAGGGTGAAGTGACCTGCCTAAAATCATACACTGACCATTGGCCATGTCAGGATTTGAACCCAGACCCTGAGAGGCCAGAGTCTGCGCTCATACGCCCTGTGTGGCAGCGAACCCTCACGAAGGGTTCAAGTCCGGCCTTCCCGGCTCTCACGCCCATCCCACTCTGCTCCAAGGTCTCCCCTGAGGACCTCATGGAGAATTCCTTCACTGGCTGAAGGCTGATTTCCGGCCCCTGTGGTCGGCAGCTTGGAGCGGCCGGCGCTGGCCATCTGCACAGCAGAGACCAACCTGGGTCTAGCTGCAAACTCCGAGGTCTCACGAAGCTAAACCTTAAGTCATTCATTTGAATAGCCTCTATAGCTCTCTCAGTGCTGGAACATGGGCTGGCAATGGGAATCACTGGCTTTTCTGAGAACTTGCTTCTGGTCCCCTTGGCCCACGGAATGAAAACCGTCTTGGGACGAGGAGCATGAATTAGTAGGAATCAGTAGAACCCTCTTGACCCATCTCTGCCAGAGCTTCCGACCCCCACCCCTTCGCTGCCCAGGCCAGCCATCTATGGGAAGGAAGCGCCTCCGTACCTCTCTGCACCCACCTTTGAGACAGCCCCACGCTGGAGCTGGATGTGACTGTGTTATGTGCAAGGAAATGGACGGCCTTCTTTAAAATACCCCCTAAAAGCTAGGCTGCTTCATCTCAGATCACAGAGGGAGCCACAGAGGCTGCGCCTAAGACCTACTTTCTTGAGTAATGAAGAATAATTCATAATCATTTATAATTAGCACACACAGCAGCAGCAATTTGCATGCAAAGCCCCTGGAAAGCGGGTTTTGTTCTGAAGGCCAAATCTGCCCCCTGCAGTCTCATGTACAGGCTTGGCTCTGCAACCCATTGCCAAAGGCAGCCCACAGGAGACTTGAGCGGGGTACGCCCAGGACCGATCTGTTCCTCTTTCTGTCCTTCTTCTGGTGAACATTCTTGACCTTGTGCTCCCAGCTTGGCTTGGGCTCAAATGCATATGGTTTTATGGTCCCCTGACCATCATTGTGTAAATAACAGCGGTGGTCACAGCGGCACGGGACAGAGCACACTCTGGCCATCCAGCGGTTCTCCACTGGGGGCAATCCTGGACCGCCAGCCCCAGGGGAGCTTCGCAATGTCTGGAGACATTTTTTGGTTGTCACACAGGGAGGGAAGTGCCACCAGAATCTAGCCCGAGAGGCCAGAGTGTACAATGCAGAAGGCCCCCACCCCCTAACAAAGAATTCTCTGGCTCCAAATCTCAGTAGTGCGCAGGCGGAGAAACACTAGCTACGAGCGTCTAGAAAAGGTTAATCATACCTTATCTGTTTGCTGGTTGTTACTTTTATTAGGGTCTTCGGGACCATCAAGAGAAAAATTCACCCTCTTGTGTTTGAATTCTACTGGAAACTTCCCCAGAGTCCCGATACCCTGACATTACCCATCGATGTCACCTAAAGCAACAAGCGAATGCTTGTGCTGCTGGTTGAGCATGCGTAGATCATCACCACTGTTTGCTAATTGTCCTTCTCAGCTCTGATGCCACCTACGCCAAGGGGGCTGTGGGCTTAAAACCAGAATCTCCCGAGTTGGGTCTGAACTGAGATGATCCACAGGGAGAGGTGGATTTTTAAGCTGTTGTGTGGGATTGTGTTTTTATGCTGAGGAATTCAACTTAACCATGTTGGCATGAATTTCTCGAAAAATTAAAACTAGCTTTACCCTGTGATCTAGCAATTCCACTGTTGGGGTATATGTCCAGGAGAACTGACCCAGGGACTCAGAGAGACACACGTGCACCCGTCTTCATAGCAGCATTATTTCCAGTAACTGAAAGGCAGAAACAATGCAAGTGTCTATCCATGGGTGAATGGATCAACAAAATGCAATATATATAGACTTGGAACATTAGTCATCCTCACAAAGGAAGGGAATTCCGACCCTGGCTACAACGTGGATGAACCCTGAGGACATTGTGCTAAGTAGAAGAGGCCAGTTACAAAAAGACAAATACCATCTGATTCCACTTATAGGAGATATCCAGACAGCAAATTCATAGATGGTGGCTTCCTGTGGGAAAGGGGAGTGGACAGTTGCTTAAAGCATATGAACAAGTTTGGAGATCAGGTGCCCAACGATGCTCATATACCGAACTGTGTACATTGCAATGGTCAATTTCATGTTCTGTGTATTTCACCGCAATTAAAGAGAAAAGTATTTTCTTTATAGGAGCCGGTAGAGAGAAGTCAGGACTCAGCTGATGAGCAGAGGAGCACTGGGGTAGGTAAGAAAGGAGTTCCTGGGGGCGTTTCAGGTGGACCATGGGTCAGACTATCTTAGAGGTGTCTAGGTAGACCACCTTGTTCCAAGACAGCGTCTACAGTGTGCAAAGCCAGGGGGAAGGTGGCCTTGCTTGAGCAGGAGAGGAGCAGCAAGGGAAATGGGAAGAAAAATTAAACCCCCCAAAAGCCCCCGTGGCCACCCTCCCAGTGCAGGATGGGCTTTCCCCCTAGAAATTTCCCCATCAGGGCAAGAACACTTCTAATCTTGTTCACCCTCCAGTCCCTACAGCCTGGAATGGTATTTCAAACATAGTAGTTGCTCAGTAAATATTTGTGCGAGGGTTGGATGAATGCTCATTTTTGCAACCGAAGATATTTTCCCAAGTCATCTTGGAGTGAGTCAGGCTCTCGACCCATGGTTCCATGGTTCCTGGACAGGATGAAGTCTATAAGCCTCTGTGCTGTGTGTTGGGCTTTTAGCATTCTGAGCTGTTAGGTCCCAGCTTCATCTCACCTCATATCCTCCCCTCCAGACTTCACCGAGTCCCAAAAATGCCCTGGGCTTTCTCACTCATGTGATCCCCCCCTCCGAAAATGTTGAGCTTTTATAAAATGCTGAAAGTCTTTGCTTCCTTCCAGACTGGGCAGATGTCAAACAGAAGAGTGGTATTCATGGCAGAAAAGACACGTTTTCCCCAAATCCTACACTATACCGTTCAACTCAGCGCCCCTTAATTAGATGATGGGAGGCAGGGGGTGACAAGGGTGTGACTGGCCTTCTCAACCTAAGGACAGGCTGCCAGAGTTAAACCTTGTTGAGACTGCTGGGTTGGAGTAGGGGATGGGAGGGAGCCAGTGGAGAGGGTGGGTGGAAGCCAGGATTAGAGGAGCCTTCCCAGGACTGACAGGCACCTGGGTGCATGGGCTCTGAAATGGACATCATGGAGGGGACAGTGGATGGCACCTGGGCTGACCCAGGCCCGCAGGGGCAGGGCCCCACTTCATGGAGCTGGGAGCCCCCAGCACGAGGCTAGGCCCTGGGAGCATCTGTAAAAGCACACTGCTCACGAGGGCAATGGGGCTCATCGGTCGAGTGCAGACTCTGGAGTGAGTCAGAGCCAACTTTAAATCTAGGCCGCTCTATCCTCTGTGATCTTCAAGAGGTTCCTCAACTTGTCCATGCCTCAGTTTCCCCATCTGTAAAGTGGGAACAAGTGTGCCCACTGGATTGACGTGGTGTGGCGATTGGAGCAGACAATGCAGAGAAAGGTATCCAGCACAGGTGTCTAGTTAGCTGGACGCAGGTAGTTAAACTCAATGCTCATCATTGATGAAATGATGCTAAGTATTTGGCTGGCATTCTAGAGCTGACAGAGAACGTGGATACCCTTCGCTGAACTAGGGAGCTGGGTGGGTTGTCATTTTTATTCCATTTCCTGCAGGGAAAGGGTGTGAGGCAGGGACTAGACATATGGGCTGGGTGAGACAAATGTGCCTATTTTGCAGATATGAAACCTGAGGCTCAGGAAGGCTTGAACTTGCCTCCAGCCAGTAAATGGCAGAATTAGAATAGTCCCCTAGATCTGTCTGACTCAGGTTGTTGTCTGTGTTAAGAGCACCAGAGGGGAGAGGGGAGGCCTGAGGAAGAGTGGGCTCCCAGCTCCCCCTCCCCTACTCCCCCCTCTCCAGTGTGCCGGGCTGGCCACTGAGGCTGGGAGGCTATGGCAGGCTGCCGGGGGAGGGGCCTGGGGTTCTTGCTGGTAATCGGGTGTGGCCTAGGCCCTACTATCCCCCTGGGGTGTTGCAAGGTCAGGCTTCGAAGGGTCTTTTGTGCCCCAGAGCCTCCTCTCCAGACTCTAAGAGGGCACTTGATCCCAATTACAGAAAGTGGCTAGGTCAGCCGTCACCTTGCATGATCTGAGCACCTCTGATGACAGCTGATTAAAACGCAGACAGCACTCACCCCATCTTGGCCTTGAATCTGGGAGCCACGGGGCCTCCTGGGCCTCAGAGTTGTGCCTGGCTGGGCACAGTCACCTCTGGTCAGCCCTGGCACTGCAGACGGTGGGACCACTGGCTTAGATCAGGGGCTTGTTGGTCATACGGACATGTCTATGGAAGTTGCCTCAAGGGACATCTGGCCTGGTGACACCCATCTCCTATTTTCTGTCCTGTGAGCTGGGCCAGCATCCAGACAGCGAGGATCATACCTCAGCCTTTTAGACTCACCCACTGCCTCTGGGCCACAGAAGGAGGAGGAGGAGGCCACTCGGTTCAGTGAGGATGGTGCTGACCATCCCTTCGACTGCTTGAAGAGTGCATCTTGCCTGTCCCTACATTTCATTGTACTGGAGATGAGCTTTGCAGGCAGGCCGCCCTGCAGAGCTTGTGGGGAGTGGGAGCATCCTGAGCAGAGGACAACAGAGAAGAGGACAGCCTGTGTGGGGGAGGCGAGGGAACAGGGCAGGGTGAGTCACGCAGGGCAATCCCAGGGGAAGCTGAGACCCTGCACACCCTGCCTCATGCCTGTCCATTAGCCTATGTGCCGGGCCTAGCATGTGCTTTCACCTGCACCGCACCACCACACCTTCCGGCCTCTCATTGGCCCTGGGACAATCACCCCCACTTCATAGATGAGAAAGCTGAGGCCCAGGAAGGAAATTCTCCAGGGCCATGTGGGGAGAAGGTAGTGAGGTGGCTCCTGGACCATGAGCTGGGCAGGGACCCAGGTCCAGAGATGTCCCCCGGTTGCTGGCCTGGCCTGTTGGCTTCCTCACACACTGGATGTGCTCCTTTCCCCCAACCCTTGTGCCTGTGGCTATCTTGGGCTCCAAGGTCATAGTTAATGATCTTGCTCTCTGACCTCAAGCTGTAAGATGTACTGATTTCATGTGTGGCACTAAATCAGGGTGATTGTTTGGGTATTGAAGCAAAAGGTAGGTGGAGTCATTTGGGAAGTGGGTGTGCAATAGGAGGGGAACACTAGGACCCCTTGTTAACTCATACAGTGCCTTCGTGCCCATTAGCAGTGCTGCACCTTCTTTAGGGCAAACACAGCTCCTGTATCAGGCACTCTGCTGAAAACAATGGAGCAGAGGCTGGATTTCTTCTTCCATTATCTTTATTAGGGGTGGTTTGGTGCAGTGAACAACCTGCACAACTGTGCACTGCGGTCCTGAGGAACATGGTACCTCAGATCCCCTAAAACTGAGCTTTGTCCCCCCACTCTATTCTTAGATCTCTACATTCTCTACTCTTCTTAGATCCGAACCTATCAAGTGTCCCTGGGTCAGCAACTTTGAAGCAGAACAGGTTTTTCTGGAATTAGAGAGACTGGAGCAGCTGAATGAAATCACCTTGACCCTCCTCATGGCAGAGGCAGGGGCACTGAGGCCCAGAAAGAGCCATGAATTGCCCGTGGCCACCCAGGGCTGGTGCCTTGCTACACCCTCCACCTTAGGCAGGCCCAGCTAGACCCCTGTTCCCTCCAGAGGGATGTTTGAATTAAGGACTAACAGGAGGGGCTCTTTCCCTCCCTGCCTTGCAAAGTCAGGTTTTGATTATGGTTTATTGTGAGGCTGCATTCCATTCAGAGCTTTTCAGAAGAACACGTCCAATTCTTTGGCTCAGTCTGGTCCTAAAAATAGGCACCAGTGGAGGTGTTCCTTCTCCCTCCCACCCACATAGTGGAAGGAGCGCTAACCCCTTCTTACTGCTTGCCCATGTGACCTTGGCAAGTTAACCTTGCCTCTGGACGCCTCAGCTGCTGTAGCTGTAGGATCGAGCTGTAGGATCGAGCTGTAGGATCAACCCTCTTTGGGTGAGATGAGCCCACAGAGGTCATAAACTTCAAATGGCTTCGGCATAGAAGGTCCTGTAGCAGGTGGGACAGTATAGTATGGGACACAGAAGTGACTTTAACCTTTACGGTGGTCCATTCATTTGTCCCAATATTTTATCATCTTAAGAACATAAAGTTGGACCAAGCACCATGGATTCACCAAAACATTTTTGGCTCTTGCTCCAGCCAGTGGAATGAGCTCCTAGATTAGGATAATAAGTCCCCTAGAGCTTTTCCCCCTCTGCCTGACAGAGAACCTTCACTTTGTTCTAAAATAGTGCTGTTGAACAGCAACGTAATGTGAACCATGTATGTAATTTTGAATTCTCTAGTAGCCACATTTTTAAAAAAGTAAAATGAAACAGGTGAAGTTGATTTATTAATATAGTTTGTTCAACTTAATATGTCCAAAATATTATCACTTCAACATGCAACCAATATTGAAATGTTAATGAGACACATTACACTCTTTTTTTCGTGTAAAGTTTTCAAAATCCAAAGTACTGGATTTTATGATGTTTGTACGTCTTAATTCAGACCAACTGCATTTCAAGGGGTAATAGCCACATGTGGCTAGTGGGCCATCATATTGAAAAGCCCTGTTCTAAACCATCTACCTCCTCCTTGCTGGGTGACTTTGGGCAATTTACCCTCCTCTCTGGACCACTACCCTCTCTATATAATAAGGGCAGTGGACTAGAGCAAGGAGAGTAACTCTCTGGCATTTTCCATGTCCCTCTTATTCTGCTTGGGGCAGACATCAATAATGGATAGCCAATCGCCCGTGGCCATCTTTCCCACAGAGTCGGGATCCTGCCAATGAACCTTCTTGTCGCAACAGACATTAGCAAATGATTGCAGCCTGCAAACCAAATGAACTCTCTTTACTGCATTGGAATCTTGATGTTCTCCATGGGCTTGTGGACTCTGGGTTTCTACGATTCCATCTCTTTCATGTCCGTAAACCTGCCTCTTGCATCCTCCCCAGCATTGTTGAAATCAGATCACGGATGCCCACTTCTCTGGTCTATCCTCACCTACTTTACATACTTTTTTGCAGCTTGGTCTTATCCTGCTAATGTCTTAGAACTAGGGCTATATGCCAGGCTCAGGGTTGGGCAGGAGTCAGGGGTGTAAAATCCATTCTGGGTTGTGAGCCTGTGCTCAGATGGGCATCTTTCTCTGTGAGGCCAAGCCTGGTGTTGGGGCCATCAGGATGCTAGTGCAGGCACAGAACGTGGATGTCCAATTTCAGAGGAGCCTGAAGAGGACAGAAACAGACCAGCACTCATGCAACAGGCAGCTTGGGTTGCCTCAGGTAGCCAGAACTCTGGGGTCAATGAAGCTTACCCACATATTTAAAATTTTAGACTATCGAAGGCCACCCTTTCTATATGCAATTTTTTAAATTTAACTTTTTTCATGGGGAAAATTTTCTAAAATAGATCATATATATTCCTATTTCCTTGGAGAGCTCTGAACACTAACCTTTTATGGATGACTTCAAGTATGAACATTCGTTATTGTTCTGTGGCAGACTGTTTTCTTTGCCCCAAATGTCCCAGTAGACTCTGTTTTTCCAGTCTCCTGTCTGCTTTTTTGTATTTCTTTCTCATTTTCCTATTGGGATGCACAGCAAATACTCCTGTGGATGGATACATAAGGCTAGTTTTAGCTAAACCAGAAGAAGCAGAGGAAGGAGAAGTAGACTGGACTGAGGCAGTCAGGGCTAGCTTTCTGGAGGAGGTGAGACTGAGCTAGGCTGGGAAGGATGAAAACAAATAGAGTAAAGCAGGGGTCCAAGGAAGAGGCTGTAGCAGAAGCAAGACCCTCAGATGATCACACTTCATCAGCTAAGGTGTGATGATAAAGAGAATGTGGGGTTCTTTCATTCAATCTTAAAAAACAATGATATATTTTTCCCTTACCTGTCAACCTCTAATACTTCTGGGTAGAATCCTTACTAGGAGGGGTTTGGAGACTCTCTCTCTCTCTCTTTAGGTTATTTATTTATTTGACAGAGAGAGAGCAAGAGCGAGTACAAGCAGGGGGAGAGGGAGAAGCAGGCTCAATGTGGGGCTCAATCCCAGGGCCCAGAGATCATGACCTGAGCTGAAAGCAGATGCTTAACCCACTGAGCCACCCAGTGGCTCAGGAAACTCTTGACTAGTATCTGTAATGCACTTGATTTTCCCATCTATAAAATGGGTCTTTCCTGGCTCCACTGAGTTAACAAACTCTGAGTGAGAAAGAAATGCTTTGGAAACTGTCCTGTGCTCTAAAGAGGAGTCAGGAGCATAGGTTTCAACTGAATGTTCACTTGACTAAAATTTACATGAAATTTGGATTACACAAGGGACACATGACTATATGTGGATATACCTACTACAGATTTGATTAAAGTTCCTTTCGCCCTGGTCTCCTAGTCCTGGTCCCCTACCCCATTCCCTGGAGACAATCTCTGGTATCTTACGGCTGGAAATTCTTCCAGATGTGTTTCTGTGGATTTATTTAGATCTGCATGTACCTGTGGAAATAGACGGTGTTTGTTTTGTTTTCTTTCGATTTGCTGTAAGTCGGCTGAAAGTACTCCGCTTCTTTCCACCCAACAATAGGCCTTCATGACCGCCCCTCGTGAGACCATGTACAACAACACTGTTTAACGGTTGCCCAGTAGTCTATGCTCTGCCCACGGCGTCTTTGAATTTGACATTCCCCACCTGTTGGACTGTTAGCTTGTTTCCAGTGTTTCGACTTCTGTAAGTCATATTGTTGTGATCATTTCTGCACACACCTTTTTATCTGCAGTGGTGTTTTTTCCGGGGTAGCCACAAAGAGGTGTCACTTGTGGGTCCTAGGATCTACATGCATTTGGACTTTCAGGAATAGCCAAACTGTCGTCCCAACTAGCTGCACCCACTTCGATGGTGGCTGTGGGTCCCAACACGACCATGACCCCATGGCGACCTGCGCAGGAGGCATCTGCGCTCTGAGCCCTGCACTTGGGAGGGCCAAACTCTGTCCATCCTGCAGCCATGCCTCTCCCCATGGGGCGAGGAGTCTTCAGAGGCAGAGGCATCTGTGGGGTCAAGGAGAGGTACCCACACAGAGCCTGCACCCCCCTTTCCGGGGCTTCTTTGCTCTTGGTTCCACGAATGTTGTGGATGGCTGTGATATGATCCACTTTAGCAATTTCGTTCCAGTATTTTCTAGCACAATCCTTCCAGTGTGTGTGTGTGTGTGTGTGTGTGTGTGTGTGTTGGGGAGGGGGGGTTTAGCTTTTCCTTTTTACAGAGCGGTTAGGAAACACAACCCCACTAGTCAACCAGAATGCGGTTGACATGAGCCCCGCTCGATTCATTCCTGGGTCAGCTTCATCTTCATTTTTTTTTTTCTTTTCCTCCATACTAATTTTCAACCAGTACGATTCTCCTGTTAAAAGGCTCTCTCTTCCTCGCCATCTCCAGGAAGGGGGAGCCCAATGTCTGGGGTGGGGGCTGCCTCCTGGGACTCATTTCCAGCCAACCCGGAGCACTTCAAAGGGGTTCCTTCCCAGGAAGCCCGCTTTTCATGGAAATGAAACACACGGAGCAGGTGTCTCTCCTACCCTAACCCCTCCCGGGAGAGAGGGGCAGGGACTGCACGGAGCTGAAGTAAACGGTGCAAATAAACCTCGGCACCGGTTAGCGACAGCTCCCGGAATTTAAAGGGACACGTAATCACTCCTAATACACATCCAGGGCAGAGAGCCGGATGTCGCTGATGGCAAAGAGCATGTTGGCAGGGAGAGGAGCCAGCAGCGCCCCAGCTCCCACTGACAAAGCTCAGGGCCCGCTTCCCAAACCCTCGCCAGACTCACACGGACATCTTCCTCTTCCTTCCCCTCTTTCTCCTCACTGCCACCATCATCACGGACGTTGCTGGGTGTTGAGAACTTGATTGTGCCCCAGGCTCTTCGCAAGGAGCCTATTTAAACCACCCACCAACCCTATGCAGGAGGAAATACTATCCCCATTTCACAGATAAAGAAACTGAGGCTCTGAGAGAGGACTGCTTGCCTGGATGACCACACGCTCATTTGGGGCAGACATGAAACGCGGGTGCAGGTTTCCCCGACTCTGAAGTCGGGCACGCCACCTCCTAGGATTGCTCCTTGGCCCTAGCAAGGCTGAGCACGTGGGCAGAGAGGCTGCTGAAGACCGAAAGTTCTCGCACTCATCCGGGCAGACCCTCTATCCCAGCACAACTTGCATTAGGAGGATGGGGGTCCCCTCACCTCTAATGCCCTGGGCCCCAACTCCCCTGCCACTTAGTGGTACTGGGGAAAACAAGATAGAAAGTCCTAGAGAACCATACTCACCACTCTTCGTACTGGGGGACATGACTATTAGCACGGACCTACGACTTAAGGAACTGGAGGAGGGGGTTTTCTGCTCCTAGACCCCTCCTCTGTGGGCCCCCTGAGGTGTCACCGGTGCTGAGTTGTACCACTGGGTAAGCCTGGCCCCACTTAGCTCCTCTTTGAAAAAGCAATGAGTCTGGAGACGCATTTAGTCTCTGCCACCTTGGAGTGAATTAATTTGCATTGACAGAAGCCTGAGGGCAGCATGGAAGCTACTGGGCCCCTGGAAACATGAGAATGTGTGCCAAGAGGAAGGGAAACGGGCCTGGTGTGCATTACTGGAAAGTAGGCTCTGAAGACTCATAGTGACCCAGGGCTGTGCAGGCGTGGGGCCGGGGGAGCAAAGAGACCGCAATGAAGACCAACCAGACCCACGACGAAGCCTGTTTTATGCCAATGTGGGGGACCAGGGGCTCCAGCAGGACTCACAATAGCTCTGGAAGGACAGGAGGCGGCTCAGAGAAATGAGGCTCAGAAAGGGAATGCAGATTGCCCAAAGACACACAGCGATTTAGAGCTGAATCCAAAGCCGGCCTCCATACACCCACAGCTCTGCGCATGCCCCGGGCTGCCCCTGCCTGGGCCAAGACTCTCTTGGGTCTCTCTCCCAGTTCCTTAAGTCGTAGGTCCGTGCATGGGAGAAGCCCACGGTGGGGAGGGATGTCAGTGCCAGCTCTCGGCTCCAGCAGAAGGCCCTGCTTCTTAAGAACAGGAAGGACGATTTAGCCCCATTTAGCCAAGGGGGATAAAAACTCAGAGGAGCATTGGGAGTGCACATGGGCAGGAGCCGGGGTAGAATTTGAACCCCGGACTCTCAGCCTCTAAATGTCATGCTCCAGAGATTCCTCTCTGGTCAAGAGGCCTCAGGCCACAGTGCCACACCCTCCTGTCCCCTGGGCACTGCACTCACTTTGGGCCCTTTTGAAGGTGGCTATAAGCGGCTCCCGTTGGCGTGTGGGCCTGTCTGGATGGGCGAGTAAGTGGCTTTGGTGACGAACGGGATGTCAGTCCTTCCCCCGTGCTATGTTTAGAAAGGTGTCAGCCCCAAAATGGCCTGTCTCAAAGGTCACCGAGGAGGTAATCACGAGTGTCTCTAAAACCCCATCTCTGACCTTCCCCCACCCAGACATGGGGTCCAGTAGGGTCGCCACGAAGGATGCGATCGGGTGCGGCTTGCACACCCAGTGGGGCGTGTGCCCTCCTCCAGGCCCAGCTGAGGAGGGCCCCAGGCAGAGAGCAGAGGCTGCGAGAGGGGCCTGTCACGCCCTCTCCTCCTTCAGATACTGGGGAGGAGCCCCAAGAGAAGGTTGCAGAGGGCCGCGGGCCATTCCAGGGATTCTCACACTCAGCACAGTGACACCCTTCTGACACACTTACACGTGCACACTCAAGTGGGTGAACGCCCATGGCCACAGCCGCACCCACGACAGAGAGAGAAGGAGTTTAAAGTATATTCTACAAACCCTGCACATGTCAAAGGTGGAATTATAATTTCTCATTTTTGTAGAGTCTTCAGTATTTCAAAAGCTCTGATTAAAAACATTACAAAAGATTTAAAAAAATCAAAAAACATACCAAGGTAGGTTCTCTAATTTAAATACACTGGAGCTCACGGATGCATCACTGCGCGCTACCCAATTCATAATGATAACAATTATAATATATTATATGTAATAACGATATATTACTTAATAATTATAATTAATGTTCATTTGACGCAGGCCTCAGAATACAATTTCTCCACATGCCTTTGTTCAACGGAACTCTATCTGGAGGTTGCAAGTCGCCTCTGATTTTATACCTCCCCTCCTTCTGCTTTCCTTTGGATTCTATAAATGTATTTTTAGAATTTCATTTTAATATCTGTTGCCTTCTTAGCTCTATCGTTTAAATTATATATTTCAGCAGTTGCTCGAAGGACATCAGCTACATCCTTCACTCGCGACGGTGCACCGAGAGGGATGGTGTGTCACGTGATAGGAAATAGAAACCTTGCGACTGTCCAGGTCTGTTTACCGTTCCTCCGCCACGGTCTCCTTCTATCCTTGATGTGCTGCTTGTTCTATGTAATCCATCTACCTGTATTATAAACCCCATACTACAAAGTTATTCTTTGATGCTTAAAATAATTCCATCTCTGTTAAAGAAATGAAGAGAAAAAACAGTCTTTTACCTTCAACCAGGCATCTCTCATTTCTGCTGCTCTTCAATCTTTGTGATTGTCCAGATTCCTATCCGCTATTGTTTCCCTTTAGCCCGAAGGACATCCTTTAGGATTTTTTGTTTGTTTGTTTGTGGTATAGACCCGACAGGGCCACACTTCCTTAACTTTTTAATCTGAAAATGCCTCTATTTCATCTTTATTCTTTAAGGATATTTTCACTGAATATGGAATTCTATCTTGGCATTTTCCCCCCAGAACAGCAAAGATGGGATTCAACTACTTTTTGGCCTTCATAGTCTCTCATAAGACATTAGTGTGTTTTCAAATTGTTCTCTCCCTGTACATAATATATTTGGGGTTTTGTTGTTGTTGTTGTTTGGTTTTTCTTTTCCTGGCTTCTTTCACGTAAAGGTAGAGATTTTCTCTTTATCATTAGCTCAGCAGTTTGACTATGATGGGCCTGTGTGTAGTTTTCTCTGTATTTATCCTGCTTGGGATTCACGAAGCTTAAATCTATACATTTTCTGCATTCACCACATTTGGGGAAATTTAACCATTACTTTTTAAAAATACTATCTCCTCTACTTCGTAATTCCAGTTTCATTTATTATAGACATTTTGATACAGAGTCATAAGTACCTGAGGCTTTATATTTTGAAATATATTTTTTGAAGATTTTATTTATGTATTTGACAGAGATCATAAGCAGGCAGAGAGGCAGGCAGAGAGAGAGAGGAGGAAGCAGGCTCCCTGCTGAGCAGAGAGTCTGATGTGGGGTTCAATTCCAGGACCCTGGGATCTTGGCCTGAGCTGAAGGCAGAGGCTTTAACCCACTGAGCCACCCAGGCGCCCCTAGAATGTATTTTAAAAATTTATTTGAGGGGGCACCTGGATGCCTCTGTCAGTTAAACGTCTGACTCTTGATTTTGGCTCAGTTCCTGATCACAGGGTCATGGGATCTAGCCCTAGTGGGAAGTCTACTTGGGAGTCTCTCTCTCCCTCTGCCCTGCTCCAACCGTGCTCTCTCTCTTTCTTTCTCTCTCTCAAATAAATAAACAAATAAATAAATCGTAAAAAAAAAAAAATTACTTGCACATAGTTGACACACAGTGGTACATTGCTTTCAGGTGTCTAGCCCAGTGATTCAACAAGTTTATATATTACGCTAGTGTAGCTAGCAAGTGTAACTATGATCTGTTACCATACAATTATTACAATATCATTGACTATAGTCACTGCGTTGTGCCTTTTATTTCTGTGACTGATTCATTCCATAACTGGAACCCGTGTCTCCCACTCCTCTTCACCCTTTTTGCCCATGCTTCTACCCCCTTCCTGTTTTCTCTTTATTTATGAGTCTGATTCCAATTTTTAATTTTTTTTTCAATCTTCGCTCTCTCTGTTCTTCAGAGAAAAACTCTGCCAAGTCTAATAAGTTCATTTTTATTTCTAGTATTATACCAGTCAATCCTAGAATTTCTTTTTTTTTTTTAATAGTTTTGTTTCTCCACTCAGATTTCATTCATTGTGAACATATTTCCTTTTGGTCCATGAGCATAGTTACAATAGCTGTTTTAAAATTTGTGCCTGTTAAATCTAGCAACTGTGTCATTTCTGCATCAGTCCCCATTGATTATCTTTTCTCTCAAAGTGGGTCACAATTTTCTGGCCATCTTTTACATTGGCTAGTTTTGGACTGTACTCAAGATGTTGTAAAGGTTAGACAGTGGTGACTCTGGACTCTGTTATATTCCTCGGAAGAGCACTGACCTTTATTTGTTTTAACAAGCAATTACCTGGGTTAGACTTAAGCCACAAATTCGTTTGGAGTAGGAATCAGGCCTCAGTTCATTTCTTTTACTGTGAGCTGGATTCTGCCCCAAGCATACATGGTTCACAGGGCCATCCAAATGTAGGCAGTTAATATACAGAGTTTGGGGGATCACTCCTCTGCTCGTCCTTTTCTGAGGTCCTTCTTTTGCTTTCTGGTGGCTATGGTTGTCTCAAACACCGTTCTCTGGTCTTCTGGCCACAGAGACTCTGGGTTTCAAAGGTTTACCTGTGCTCTGTGGTGCTGACTTCAGCCTCTGCCTGGCACAGTGAATAAGTCCCTTTATACCATTCTCTTCTCTTAAGGTTTGACTCTCTGGGATCTACCTCTATTTGTTCGCTCCTCAGGGCTTTTAGGTCAATGGTTTTTATATTTGTCCAAAGTTTATAACTGTTACCTGTAGAGAGAGCCTGGTAGGAACTAACTTGGATGTGCTGAAGGAGAAACTAACTTTCAATAGTGATTAATTTCATAATAGTTAAATATATAAACTTAAATTTATCAAACTGCCTTTTAAATTATGTCATCTTTTATTTTCATGTTGAGCTTCTCTCACTGATTTCATTTATCAAAAAATAAGCTCTTAGTGTTTTCCAAGCTAAGAAAACTCTGGGCTATTATGATTTCTGGGGTCTCATCACTCCCAGCTTTGACTTCAGCATCCCGACATTGATTTACCTATACCAGCTCCTGTATAATTCCAGACATCAGGGACTAAGTCCTGCACTCCAACGTTTCTTAACCATCCCTGCCATCTGCAGACAAATTGTTAACTTTTCCAAAAGTCCTCACATCAATGGTTATATCTTAGCTTCATGGTGGTCCTAGGAACCCAGACGGGCAGATCGTGTTGTCCTTTGACAGATAAGGAAACGGAGGCCAGGGTGAGAATTAACTGTGCTGGGAGACTAAAACCCAGGACTCCTAATTCCAGTCCATGTCCTCCCTCCTAACCTCACTGAGAAGAACAGAGAGGTTCGGGTTGCTCTTATTAGTAGGGTGTCAGCTGCCAGGGGAATGCCTGGACCCCATCTCTCCAAGGCAAGCAAGCACTCTAGACTATCCTTCCAACTCTGCCTCTGTTCCTGCTTGGCCATGTGGATTGAGACAGGTCATTCCACCTCTCCGAGTGTTGTCACCTCCCCTTTAGATAAATAGATGGGTTTGTGGGATTTCTAGTTCCTTTTAGGATTTTAACATTTTTCTACTTTCTAACATTTTATGCTTAGTTTTATCTGCCTCATGTGCCTGCACTTTTTTGATGTCTGTCTCATTCATTTGTCCATTTAACAGATGTTTCTTGGTCATAGTCCCACAAGCCGGAATATCGGCCTGATCATCCCAGTCCTACAGTCCCTGAGCTCATCTTCCCCTGGGACAGACAGACGTGGGAAGAGGCAGCTTACAATCCCCTGCAGTGTGTGGTACCATAGGGCCACACATAGGAGACTGTGGCAGCGTCCAGGAAGGGACAGATCTCCCACACTTGGGCTGAGAGTGTGTGTGTGTAGGGGGACGAGGGGCATGACCTGGTCACAGGGATGCCAGATAAGTGGTAATAACAGTAATAACAGTAATAAAAATGAACATTTAGGGGCGCCTGGGTGGCTCAGTAGGTTAAGGCCTCTGCCTTCGGCTCAGGTCATGGTCCCAGGGTCCTGGGATCGAGCCCCTCATCGGGCTCTCTGCTCAGCGGGGAGCCTGCTTCCTCCTCTCTCTCTGCCTGCCTCTCTGCCTGCTTGTGATCTCTGTCTGTCAAATAAATAAATAAAATCTTTAAAAAAAAAAAAAGAACATTTATTGAACATCTCTCTTTAGGGTGTCCAACCACCCTGGATTGCCTGGGACAGGAGAGTTTCCTGGAGTGATGGATTTTCAGGGCGAATACAGGAAGGTCTCCTGTGTTGGACACTGTTCTAGGAAAATTCCATAAATAAACCTATAAAAACCTTACAATAAGTCTATGGCTGCTGTTATTTTCCTCTTTTTACAGCTGAGGCCTCCCCACACTCAGAGGGGAGTCTGCTTGAAAGGCTCTCTATCTCCCTCTTCCACTGCCTCTCCGCCTCTCTCTCAAATAAATAAATAAATCTTTAAAGAATATATTGACCTTGATTGATTTTGGCACACCCTTGGCTTTTGCACCTGAGGTGAGCGCTTCAGGAGGACATTTCTGGTGGAGGACTGTCGTCTTGGACAAACTGGGCAAAGCCCTCCCTTTGTCCTCTGAGAAGTGGCCTGGTTGGGACAATCGGCTGCACGGTGGCCCCACTGCTGGGGCACAGGTCTGTGCAGTAACTACTGTTGTCCCACAGGGGGGCTGCGAGCCTCCCTTTCTTTTCAGGCCTCCAGAGCCCAGGTCCAAGGTCTCTTTCCCGCCCCCTTCTGCCCGCAGCTCCTCTCTTGCAGCTGGGGCTGGGGGTACTGGGGAAGAGGTGGCCTCAGATTGGGCGTTGCTATTTCAGGCCAGACGATGGCTTCCTTCTCTAGCCCAAATGAAACCCTTCCTCTCCCAAATTCCTGAGCCCTCTCATTAGCGGTTGTGTTTGTGGATAATAGCTATAATGAGGAGGCAATAAAAAAGTCCAGAATGTGCTGCCCGGTGGCCTCTCCTTACCCCTTCCACAAGGAGCGCCTGCCAGCTCGGGCTGAGGCCTTAATGGCCCCGCCGTGGACCCGGGGGCCGAGCGTGGGCACTTGGGTGACCGCGGCATGATTTAATCCCCATTCGTTAAAAATGCCGGGCCACAGGCCAGGAGCCCAGGAAAATAAGTGGTGACAGGTGAGAGAAAAAGAGCCTCCCGCCGGCCTCTGTAGCCACTTCAAAGGCCACGGCCCTGCCAGGTAATTGAGGCCTAATGGACACCGGGTCCAGGAAACGGCTTGGCCAGAGATGCTCCTACACATGGGAACGAGGACAGGCAGGAGAGAAGGGAGAGGCTGGGCTGGCTGGGCCAGGCCCAGGACGGCCTCTGTAATTAAGCCAGGACCCAGCAAATACCTTTTCTGTCAGGCCCTGTGTGTAGTGACTTCAGACTTCCATTTTGGGCAGGAAGCCTCAGGCCAGAGGCAAGCAGGCCTCCTGGAGGGCGTCTCCTCATGCCCTGGCCTCTGCCAGGATCTGGTTCTCCTGGCTCTCGAAGGGAGGAAGGCGTTGCAGGAGTGTGCGTGTGTTTGCCTGGGCATGTGTGTGTATTTGTCTGTGTCCGTGTGTGGATGCGTTATGTCTTTGCACTATGTGTCTCGTGTGTGTGTGTGTGTGTGTGTGTGTGTGTGTGTGTAGGACAAACCCCCATTCCCCAGCCCCGCCCGGCCCTCCCCCCACCCCCTGCCATGTCTCTCTTGTCCTGCTTCCTACATTTGCTATCTCACTTCTGGAATGGACTACAGCACCGGTATCCATCTGGGTTGCTGAAACAGTCCTCCCTTCCAGCTAGATCTCCTGTTAAATTTCTAGAACTCCAGCTCAGGGCTGGAGGCTCGGCCGGTTGATTGGATAGTGTTTGGATAGTCAGTGGGGTGCAGGGAAGAGGGCCCGGCTGACCATCCCCGTGGAGTCCGGCTGGGGCTGCCCCAGCACTCAGACTCCCACAGAGCAGGCCCGAGAAGCAGGTGGCCCAGGGCTGGAGGAGTAATTAAGGAAAATACAGCCCTTCCCATATTAAAGTCATGGGAGGACCTCCTCTGTGCGGTTCCCCCCACATCCACAGATGACTTGGACGATTGCTTCTTACAATATTCTGTCATGAAAATCAACTCACTTTTGAACCTAAATTCACTTTACAAAGAAACCTCTGATTGCTACCAGAAATGGAAAAATCGATGTCATTTGGCGTAAAGAGCGGATAATGATAAAAATGGGCGCCGTGAAAAATAGAAGGCCCTTTTCAATTCCAGCTAGCTACTGTGACGGTTCCGGGTCCAAGGTCAAAGGGGGAAGAGGGGGCATGGCTCTCCCTGGAAAAGAAACCCTAGGGGATGTTGGGAAGGTGTCAAAACATGTTGGAACCCAGAATGAATAGTGAGCCCATGTGCCTTTGCGTGTATGTGTGTCTCCTGGTGACGTCACTGGAATTGGCAGTCCATCACTGCGGAGAGCCAATGCCCTCTGCCACTTCTCATCATGCCAAGTCTACAGGTGGCACTGGGAGCATTAACACAACTGGGCAGCCAAATCCGCTGCATTGGGAAGGTTCACCTGGACCCTAGAGCTTGGTTTCCTCCTCCCCCAAACAGAGGAGAAATGGAACCTACTTGGGGAGAATTGAAGGGAAAGGCTTTGTGCAAAGAACTAGGCCCACAGCACTCAGGGAGCCCTCACTGGGGTTCAGGTTACCTGGGCAGGAACTGGGTTTTGAGTGCGTTCCAGTATCTGGAGGCCTTGGGCCTGACGAGGAGTTCAGTGTGACACTGGGGAGTCATGGGACCTTCCCTGCCTTGAGCCAGAGACAGAGAAGGATGCTGAAAGCAGATACTGAGAGCACAGAAGCCCTTTCTCTTGCGTGTTCAGCAACTGCCACAGCTTGGGGAGGAGCCCTTTTACAGGTAAGATGGCCCAGGCACTGGGGGGGGGACCTCAATAAGATCCCCCAGAAATAGAGATGAGGGGATGTCCCACTCAGACTCAAAAGACATTAACTTATAGATACCAGGTACCTTCTAAGCGTTTGCAGAATCACTCCCCGCTTAGTTAAGTACTGTGCAAGTTCAGTACTATGAGCTAAGTACTGTTAGTAGCCATTTTACAGGTCAGGCTGGGTCACCTGTCCAAGGTCGTTCAGCTCACTCCACAGGTGGTGGAGCTGGGATATGAGCCCAGCCAGGCTCTAAGCTCTTCCTCACCGGGACAGAGCTGCCACTCTTCAGATGCACATGCGTGTGGCCGTGGTGCATGCGACACAGATTTGAGAGCACACGAGATGGGTGTCCCTGCCTGAGTGAGTCAGCTCAGGCCGTCTGCAGCCCGGGCCGTCACTGGGCAGCTCAGATCCAGAGGAGTTTATTTTGCAAAACCAAATCCTGCTCCTTTCAGTTTGTTAACATGAAAGCTGCCTCTAATTCCATGGACAAATACCGCATTCTTTGAGCTACAATTGGCAGCGTCGCCCCATTGCACATTCCTTCGAGTCACCAAGTGGAGCAGCCGGAGTGTGGCCATCATTCAGGATTCAGCTCTCGGGTTTCATGAGACAACATCAGAAATACCTCCGTAACCACCCGACTCCTCCGTGGCCTGGGGAGGGGGGCGAGGACGCAACTCAAGCTTCTGCCCGAGTGGGAGGCCAAGTTGGCGGCCCTCCGCCAGCCCAGACAAGCATTGGCTCTGTCGGCGCTGGGGCTTGGGGCCGCCTGCCCACATGGGCCCTCACTGCCCCCCACGAGAACAGGGAGTTTGGTTTATAAATATGCACGCAGTCGGCCTCTCACCTTCCCACTGGGATCAGGCATTTCTGTGGTCACGGGACAGGACCCCATCTGGTTGAATGCTGGCTTTGATGGAAGCCAGAGATGCCTGTGTGCTGGGAACAGGGATGGCAGGGGTGGCCGTGGGCTCTGTGCCCGAGCATCACTTACCCCCTGCCCCAAACAGTGGGCACAGCGGCCCTTTAGGCCCGTGGAAGACCAGGGTGTTGAGCAAAGCATGCTCCCGTCTTGACCGACCATACTCCACTTTCATGCATGGCCCACGTCTCTCCTGGACTATCACAGCTCTATTTCCTTCGGAGTGTCCCCAGGGCATTGGGCCCAAAAGGTAGCTCTGATCTTGGAGCTCCCAAAGCCCATAGGTACCCCTCCCCTCACCCAAAACAGAATCTAAGAAATTCTAGATCACGTTCATCAAGAACTTTTGCAGGCCAGCTCTACCCTTGACCTCACATACAACCTAGGTACGTGAGATGCTCAGGGGACACTACCCAGTCCCCTGCACTGGGCAACTTGAGGAGTGTGCATAGCTTTGGGCTTACTTTGGAGGTCACCTTCTGCCAGAATGCCTGGCAAGTTGACCTCTCCTCCGTCCTATAAATCACTGGCTAGGAACCCCTCTTTTGGTTCTGCTTCTAGGCGGCCTACCCTAAGACAGTAAATGAATGAATGAATGAATTATACATCCAGGGGAGCAGAAATGGGCAAGTTAAAAGTCTCCTAATATTTTTTTTTTCAGATTTGAGCAGGATTCGTCTTTCAGTTGACTGTAGTAAACATTTATGAGCATTCATTTACTCATTAGCTGGGCTACACACGCTGGAACCCGTCTGTCGTATGTTGACACAACATTGTGTGTAAGCATGTGCATTTACACCCATAGTCACACACCACGCACGCTTCCACATGCCCTGGTTCTTCCACACGTGAAGTCTAGCTCTCCATTCCCTGCCATAGAGCCACCAACTGATACTTTCTAAATGTTTTCATACCCTATATAGAGTCACACGCAGACCTAGCTCCTATGTGTTTATGTACACACAGAATTGTATGCTATGTATGTACATACATGCTCTGGCCCCTCTGCATGTGTGTATTCACAGTCTCCCTCCATACCTACATGCATGGGTGCCTGTGTCTACCCCTGTACACACGTCTCCGGTCAGAGGTCCTATTCATTTCCCCTGTGGGGCACATACGCTCTTATTTCCGGGTAAAGTGGTAGCTAATTTCCTTAAAAAGAAATGCATAGTTGATTAATTTTTCCTCCTGCATTTCTCCCTTGTCACATGGGAGGAAAAAGTTGTTGTGTTTGTGTATTAGGCCCATTAGCCTAGATAAACTGTTGGCCTCCTGTAATGATTAATGACAGAACAGTGCTGTCTTTGCAAAAATAAATCATGCAGTGAGGAGAGGGAGGAAGATTATATCTAACACCAGGGGATGGCTTATTAATCTCACTTCTGGAGGAATTCCTGAGTAAATCAGTCTCCTTTATTAATGATATTTCACTCTGCTCTGCGAGATATCTTTTACCCAGCCAGAAGGGCAATTATCTATTTAGGCCAGGAAACAATATTAGTTATTGCCTCGGCTCCAGGGCGAGGAAAAAAGCCAGGAGAAGAAGGAAGAGAGGAAAACACTGAGCAGAGGGCTCCTGTCCCCAGACTGGGGTCCCTCAAACCTCCCGGCACGTTCTCAGTCCTCCTTGTATGGTGTGAATGAGTCTAAGTTGGGTCTGTGTGCATCTGAGTGGGGTGAAGGGACCTGACATGGTTGTCCTACTCCCCTGCCTGAAATTGTCATTTGGTGAGCATCTCTGAGCACCTCCTACATGCAAGGCCTGTGCCAGGGTCCTGAGGTCTCCTGGAAGGAAGACTGGGCCCCCTCTTGCTCCTTGGTGGAGTCCTTTCTGCTTTGAAATTGTTTGCATCTAACCCTTCTCTGATGGTGGTTTGGGAAGACTAGCGGACCAGGTAGCAGGCCCCGGTAAGAAAAGGGGGTCCTTTCTAAGTTGAAACCACCATTGATGTCCAACTTATAAACTGTCTGTCACACAGTAGGCATTACACAGACACAGCAAGAAGAATGGGGCAACTTCTTTAGCAGGGCTACTAGGGCTACTAGTAATCAAAGTCACCAATGGGCTACCAGGAAAACTGACCAAAAGACATTTAGCCTATTTGCTCATTTCCCGTCTTGGTCATTCATTCATTTAACATTTAAGGAGCACCCACTGTATACCAGCACCTGTTGCTAGACCCTGGGAAATCGACGACGAGTGACACAGAGATTCTTGCACTGCCCAAAGTTGACTGCTAATGGGAGAGTTGGGGGAAAGGCAAAATAGCAACTCTACGAGGGGATAAGGGACAAATGAGCTCCATGTGCCTAGGGCAGTGGCAGGCCCAAAGTGTGTGTGTGCATGGCAGCTGGGCGAAATCAAAGGGGGCAGGCTGTCCAGCAACGCTGGGGTTTGACAGCAATCTTACCTGATTTCCAGTCCTGGCTTAGCCTTTGATAAGGGACCTCGCATGTGCGCGGGTCACCTTATCTCTCCCAGCTTCATTTTCCTTATCCGTAGCATGGTACTAACGACAGCGATTTCTCAGTAGCATTGGTGCCGACCCCTTATTCTCCTCATGGTATTTTTTTCCCCCCTAAAGGTTCGAATATGCCGAGATGGTCAAGAAATAGAAGCTTTTAGAGATATAAATGAGGCCAAGTCTCTGTCCTGAGAGGCGATCCAATAGAATAATCATTCCGATTGTCGTTTTGGAGCACTTAATATAATTCAAATGTAATTCTAAGTGCTTTACACATGTCCTCTGTCTGGATGAGTCAAATCCTGGAAAACTTGACAGATTGGGAATTATTCTGGATCAGGCGTCCTGTGAGTGACCCAGACAGGAAAGAGCTTTGGGGAAGAGACCGGATGGGGATCATCCAGGCCCTCAATCCTCAAAGAGCAGACTGCCGACCTGCAGATTTGGAAATGCGGCAGAATCTCCCTGGCCTGCACCAGCAAGATCAGAAATCTGTATTTGGAGAGGTTCCACGCATTATGCATGAAAGCAGTGTTCTAATGCATTCACCTGTCCGGCCCAGGCCCAGGACACCCCTATCCACCCCCAAAAGGTCCAGCGATGGGCACCAACTACCCCTGGAGGTCCAGCTTGTTCTGCAGTCCTATGATGCAAAATAGCATAGTCGGGGAAGCCTTCCGGACAGAGGAGGGATCTGAGCGGGAAGGATGTACGGGGCCCTCGGGAAGGGCGCCTCAGCAGCACAGCATCTCCTCCTACAGCCTGGAGGGAAAGACTGGGGGCCTGGGGTCCGTCAAAGGGCGTGGTCATCTGAGCCCCAGGTATGCCAGGCTTGATCCTTACAATGCCCGGGGCTCTAGGCCAGGCTCTCACTTTGCATCAATGCCTATGACCTCCTCGTCCCCATCCTACAAGGTGGGCATTGCTCTTGTGCCCACTTTACAACTCGCAAACTGAGGTTCAGGGAGATTCCCTTGCCCTGGCAACTCAGTGGCAGGGCCTGCATTCCAATCGAGGTGTGACTCCAGCCCGCATACAGCTTCTCCCACCGGGGTCCTCTTCCAGCATCTTCCCAGCCTTGGCCTTTCCTGGGCAGGGGTTGCGGTGAGGCCATCCCAGCTGGTCCCTTCCAGGAACCTGGACCTGAACCCCTGGTTCCAGGCCAGTGGTGGCAGCCGCAGAGGACAAGGCCCAGCCCCTCTCTGTCAGCACTTTAGCTCCCCCCAGCCCTCCCCACCCCAGTAATTAAATAAGTCTCTGGAAGAGGAGCCTGTACAGTATGTCATAAAATCTCTCTGAACTACCTATATTTACCCCTGAAAGTGAATTCTTTATAAGACCCAGGATATCAAAGCGGCCAGGGATCAAAGTCGTTTTAATAAGCCAGCCGAATGCGCCTGCCCGGCCTGGCCTCCTCCCACCGCCCCCCTCGGAAGGCACTTAGGACGCCCCTTGGGCCGTATTGTCACTCTGATTGCTCACTGCACACGCCTTCAGGGGAAGAGGAATGCCGCCCGGCTCAGTGCTGGGCCCTGCCCACCTGCCCCGCGCCGCCCCATTCTCTGCCTCAGCCCCGTGTTCCACCTCCTCGCAAGGGCCACCAACAGCAAGTCTCGCAGTGTGGGGAGGGTGGGAGCCCGGCATTGGGAGCTGGCCCATGGACTCGCTGGGGGTCGTAAAGGGGGACCTAGGTGTAGCATTAAACAGCAGAACAAAGTCAGGGAAATCGTTCCCTTGAGGTTGGTTACTGCAAAGCAACCAAAGGAAGGCTTTTGGCATGCTGGTCACCTTCTGTTCTTGATTTGGGTGTTCGCCACATGGGTGTGTTCAGTTTAAGAAAATTCATCAAGATGAACAATTAAGACGAGTGTACACTACTGTCTATGGGTGATACTTCAATAAAAACATTTAAAAAAAATTGTAGCAGATAGCATATACTTCCTCTTGCCTGGATTCTTAGGAGATCTGGCCACCAATGATGGGCGCTAATTCCAGTTCCAGCTGATCCCCTGCCCACCCAGACGGTGTCACACATCTCCACCACTGGCCTGCTCTGGCGGGAATTTCAGTGTGCGACCCCTGGTCTAGTTGCAGCCTCTCATTGTACTAGTGGGGAAACTGAGACCCAAAGGGAGTCCGATTTTTCATTTGTTGTTTTAGACCTGTGTTCTCACACCAAGAGTTGGCCAACTATGGCCTGTGGGCCAAATGCTGTCTGCTGCCTGTTTTATAAATAAAGTTTTATTGGAAATAGTCACATCCATTCGCTTAAGTATTATCTTACTTAAGTGCCTGCTTGTGTGCTACATGGTTTTGCCTTGAGCAGTTGAGGCAGAGACTGTCTGTGGCCCACGAAACCCCACATATTTATGACTTGGACCTTTACAGAGAAAATCTGCTGGATTCTGCGTTATGCGGCCATGCTTCCTGTATCACGTTCCATGGGTAAATACAGCGGGGGATGTGATCAACCCGTCGTCCTCCGGGTCATCAGGCGAGGAAGGACTCGACCCTGCGCCCCATTCCCAACTCCACTCCTCACCCTGTCCTGTCACGTGACTGCAAGCGCTTCGGAGCTTCTGGAGGGCGAGGCCCCAGGGTGGTGGGATGGTGATTGCTGTGGTCATAACATCGCTATCTCACAGTTACGAAGGCCCGTTGTGCTCCAGGAACTGGGCTTAGCATTTTTCATGCATTATTCCGTTTAATACTCACAGCTAACCTTTGAGGGAGGGGCAACTCTTACCCATTTGACCCATAGGAGGAAATGAAGGCAGTGGAGACTTTAAAGAGGTTGGGTGGGTCCGCAGCCATTTTATCGAGTACCTTCTCTGTGCCACACTGTGTTTTCAGCTCTGGACCTAGAGCAGGGAACAAAACAGAGAGGCAAAGGGCTTCTCATCCGAGAAATTCCTTAACTTGCCCAAGGTCATACAGCTAGAATGTGTGGGGCCAAGAACAGAACTTTGTGTCCAGGAGTTATAAGCTCTCTTTATAAGGCAACAGAGAAAGAGTGGGAAAAGAGTAAAGGCCAAAGCCCCAGGACCTTGGCTCATGCCCCCTCTCCCAACGTCTCTAATTCAAACCCAGCAACCTCTAATCTAGAACTTGGCCAGTAACTGCTGCTCACAGGGGGCCCCCGGAGAGCTCGCAGGAGCTGAGAGGTTTTGCTAGGTCACCTTATTGCTTGGGAACCTAGAAATATGTCAACTCACCCCTCTTGAGACTGAGTCCTGTCCTGTCATCTGAGACCTTCTTTTTCCAAGGGGGTTATATGGAAGAATCACCCAACCTGACACATTTGTTTCCTGGAGCTCCAGAAGAATCCACTGGGAGACTGGATCCTGGTGCTTCCTTGGGACTTGAGCAGCCTGTGGTGTCCAAAAATGGCAAGATGGTGGAAAGGATCCCCCTCTTGAGACCTTAAAAATGGCATCTCCATTATGAAGGATGGACCCAGCCTAGCTTGAGCTCCAGGCACTGCGGGCAAGCAGGTTCTTGACCCCAGAGGCTGTGCCCCCAGCCGTAACAATTCACCTGCCTTGGCCCTGCCCTTCCTGCCTGTGCAGGGTCTCTCTGCTTTCCCTGCATTGGCTTGCTTCTTTCCCACTCTCTCTTCTGCCTCCCACACATTTGTGCAGGGAAATATCTCTGCTAAGAGCATCCTCTCCTTGGCCTGGCAAAATCTTCCCCAGACAAGGGGTCCCCTCCTCTTCTAAGGCCCGGCTCCGGGTCACCACTCCTGGGCAGTGTCCCTGATGTTGCTACTTCTGTGTCCACCAGGGCACCCACCCAGAGGCTTATGGCCCACTCTAAGGTGTCCCTGGGAGACATTTTAGCGCAGAGTGGGAGTTCCTGGAGGGCTGGGGTCATCTCTGGGTCCTCATTGTCAGACAGGACCTGGCTCAGATGAGGGGCAAATATACTGAGTAAACACTTAGTTTTCTTATCTAGTACTCTAGACAGCTCTGGGCTTTGGGGGGGAGGTTGTGTGTGTGGTGGAGGGAAGTTGGGTGTTGGATGGAGTAGCTCGATTAGGGCTGGGGACCATTTCTCTCTTAGGCCTGTCTGCCAGCCCTGAGCTTTGGGAGGGAACCCCAGAAACCTTCTCAAATGTGTTCTCACTCCACTTCCTGGGCCCAGGCAGGGAGAGAAAGGGACACAGCCCCACTCATATCATGCAGAGAGGGTGGGCAAAGGGTCTTGGGGAAGTCCAAGAGGTAGGAGATCCAGCAGAAAGAGAAGAGAAGGAAAGAACTCCAAGTCTCTCACCAAGGAGGCAGAAGGTATTCATAACAGCTGGCTCTTCCCTAGGTCCTTACTAGGCAGCAAGCACTGTCTTGGGCACTTGACCTCCATTAGCTTATTGAAACCCCACCGCAAACCTGCAAAGAAGAAACAAACATCTGGTTTTTTTAGGGACAAAGAACCGAAGGGTCAAAGAAGTTAAGTACCTCGCTGAAGTCACACAGTTAGAACATCGGAGGACCAGAATTTGGTTCCTGAGTCTGGATACAACTCTCCCCAGTAACACACACACACACATATACACACACACACACTCACACTCACACTCACACTATTGCTGCCAGTAACCAGCCCATCAGACCTTCACAGAATTCAGGGTCATGGTGAAGTTAATGTTTCTATTCAGGGCCAAGACCCGATGAGGCAGAATTTAAGCAAGTGCTGACTCTCGAGCACTGACGTGGCTCTCGCACGGGTCAATACATGAGTGTTTCCTTAAATTTTGTACCCTGGATGCACTTTGATTGCCCAGATGTGTTCCCAGCCTGTCCCCATGTCACAGAAGAGGAAATTGAGGCTCTGGCCCAGGATGTGAGGTGTTCAGGGTCAGGAAGCATGATCTTGGTAAACCTAGGAATCAGACCCAGGGTTGCTGGGAAGCAGAACTCTGCATGGGTCCCCACCAGGATGCACAGGGTTAAGAGTGGCTTTGTGACAGTGACCAAAAAGGCTCCATCAGGCCTCTCTCAGGCACTTGTCCCCTGGGAATCCCTCACCCAGCCTCTGCCCTTGCCCTCCCCAAACACCCATCTCCCCACCCAAAGAATGTCTATTTTCCATGTCCTGCAGGCCAGCCCAGGGCCCCAGGTACTGTCCCCGGATACCCCTTCTTGCCAGATTTCAGAGATGGGCCTGTGGCTCAGGCTCAGGGAGGAAGGCACAGCTGGCTGATGTTGAAAACAAAACATTAAGTCCTCCCCCTGAACGCCCCCGCCCCCACCGCGTTCCGACTGCCTCTGGTCCATTCTCCCAGCTAAGCAGCAAGGACTGGACATCTAGGAAGACCCCAGTAATTGGCAGAGGAGACCAAGGAGTCAGAATCATTAGATGATGCCTTCTTTTCTTGGGAAAAATGTGCCCTCACAAATTCTTGGAGACCAAGACCTGCTAGGGATCATATGCCCATTTAACAGGTGAAGAAATCGAGGCTCCAGCAGACAGCGAGCCACCCGAGGGCCCCAGCACAATGGCGTGCAAGCCCAGGCTGCATCCCTGCCTGCTGGAGCCATCCCTTCCTCCGGGAATGAGACGGAGTGGAACTAGCTCCTGGTGCCTCCGTGATGAGTTCGCAGATCTCATTTGAACCCCATCTAGATCAAAGTGAGAATTGTTCCTGGCTAGGCTTTTAAAAAATGACTTTGGGGTTTTCAAAAGAAAATGTTCTGCTGACTTAGACATTAATAGCTCACTTAAAACTTGGGGAACTGCACTATTAACTTTTTTTTTTTCCTTTTTATTGACCATCTCCCATTCTTACACCCTGCCCCTGAGTCCCTGGGGAACAAAGCCCAGGTACCTCTAGGACCTCGGCTCTGTGGCGGAGGTCACTCTTCCCAAGGGTCTTCCCTGAGCTCCACACCAGGAACAGGCTCTGCTGGGAGGCAAAAGCCAGCATCTGCTGGGAGCAGGAGGCATACTTATCTGCCATTCTCCGGGTAGCTCAGCGGACCTCCTGCCTCCAGGTTGCAGGTTGAAGGTTGGGGAGCAATTTCATAACCTAGACCGTAATGAGATTTCAAGATGGAGGGGGAGCTTCGACATAGAAACAGACCAATGCTTTTGTTCACGTTGCCCCGCTGAAACCCCTCCATACCCACCCCCACCCCTCAAAATGGGAAAAATTGTAAAAAATGATAAATTGAGGTTTTGTGTGTGTGTCTTGTTTTAAACCAATATGATCTCAATTCTTTTGTGAGCTTTGAAAGTCCATGCAGGAATTCCCCCCCTCGCTGTAAATACCCAGAGTCGGGGCCTTATGGCATGTGATCTGTAATAAACTTCAAAAGAACACCTTTGACATTTTAGATAACTTGCAAATGATGATGCAGAGAGATCTTTTGCCACTACAAAGAAAGAACAAAAGAACCGACATGAAAGAGAAATCAATAAACATATGGCAATTAATAAAACATTTTCTATGAATACCCTACAAAGAGTTTTACAACGGTATAAAAACCCAACAGTTGTTTCAATGTGGATTTAAGAAGTCTCAGCTGGCGTATTAAGACATCCGTGCAAGCAGCACACGAGAAGGCACAGAAAAACCGGGGCAGAGGCTGGACTTGTAAATCCATCAGAGGCCAAGGTACAGATCAGATGGGGAGATCGTCTGGAAAGGGGCCCGAGGAGTCAAGGGATGCCTTCGGTTTTGGGGGGACTGCAAATGTGAGGCAGAGAGAGAGGATGTCTTTTCTACTGGTGAAGAAACCACTTTGGATGTTAGGCTGGGGTCCCCTCTACTTCATTGGCTAAGCCAAGCCTCAGGCCTGTTTTCAGAGTTGGGCACTGTGACAGATCCCGGAGGCTTCCAGCTTCTCCCTGTCTGATTTCAGCCAACCCCCAAGCCTGGGGCCAGGGTGGGATTCAAGAAATGAAGGAATTGACTAATCACGAAGGCATGGGCCCCGACCCATCAGAACGGACTTGGCTCTGCAGACCCATGGATTATGAGCCCTGTTGAGTCTCACTGCTGGGACTCCCCGCCCCGTGTTTGATTCCTACCTCTGATGTTTGGAGCTCCCTGAGTGGCTTCTTTGGAGCTCTTTGGCCTCAGTTTCCCCTTCTATACAATGGGGACAGTGCTGTCTGCCCTTCCTCTCTTCCAGGCTTCCTGGATGCCTGTAGATGTTAGTGTGAACCTCAGAGCTCTGTGCCCACGCAAATGCGTGAGGAGGAGAAGGGGGCCCATGCCTGGGTAGGCTGGCGCCTTGCAATTCATCTGCACAGTATTCTCCTCCTCCAGGAAATTCCAGGGTCTTCTGGCCTTTCCTGCGTGTAAAGTTTCTGCTTGGCATCCTTTGCAAACTAAACCGAGTTAACAACTCCTACAGTTCTGGAGCTCATGGCCTCTCCAGCCCGTCTTACTGGGGGCTGTGAAATGCTGGCAGGCAGAGGTGCTTCTCTGGAAATTTCAGAGAAGAGTTACAACTGGGCAGTCCATATAACACACATATAGCAAGCCGGAAGAGCCCAGAGGACAAGAGGGAGGGCAGGAGAACAAGGCAGAGACACAGAGACACGGGGACTGAGATTGCCCTGTACGATCTATTCTCACACCTGGGGTTGCGTGCCTGTGTGTGTGCATGGGTTTGCATGTAGGCATGTGTACGTGTGTGTGTGTGTGTGTGTGTGCTGCCTGAGAGGAGAGCAGCTTGCTTGAATAGAAAGGCCAAAAGTGTTTGACTGGCTGGGCTTAAATCCTCTGTGGTTGAGGTTTTTTTCTCTCCTCCCCTAACATCGCTAGGACCTAATCCCTCCAGCTGCAAAAGGATGCCCACATCACAAGCCTCCTAGGTTTTTCATAACAATTAAATCACAGGATCGTGATCTAAAGGGTCCAGGACAGGCCTCACTACCTGGTTACTGTGAATGATGTCATCTTAATGATGACAGGGCTGACGGGCCGCCGTCCCTTTGAATGGGAAGGTGGGCTGGCCTGGCTCCGGCGTCCTGTGTTCCTCTGACTCTCTGCCCCCAATCCAGGCTGTTCTGCTCACTTGTAACAGCACAGACAGTCCAGGTTGGAGGAGGTACATCCCATCTGTCTCTAGATGGCGGTCTCCATCCCCCACCCCCCACGCCCCGCCAGGGCACCCTAATCCTCCAACACAAGTAGTCCTTAGTCATCCGGCTCCCGCTTCCATGCTTCCAAATCCCAGTGCTCAGGACTTCCTGAGATTTCCTTCTCTGTTTGGACAGTTTTAAATGGCACATAGCTCTCCCTTGTCCCGGGCTGGGCTGAACTCGTTCTCTTCTGACTCAATGGTTCTCAATCCCTTAAACCGACTGAGGTGAATCAGACACTATGAAGCAGGGCCTCCAAGGAAATGTCCAGGCCTCACTATTCTGAAAGCTCGCTGGTGATTCTAGTCGCATCCAGCCGGACAGCCATTGTCAGGCCTGGTGGCCCCTTCCAGGGAAGGCCCCAGGACCCTCCCAGAGGTCTCCCCTGGTGCAAGCAGGCGTTCCTTCCGGGCAGGATCCCCAGCAAACTTGGGACCACGTTCAGGATTGCCTCACGACTCTTGAATGCAGCAGGTCGAGCCTGAGGTCAGAGGCAGTCCTGGAGGGCAGTGATTTGCACGGCGCCCACCGTGACCCTCCACTTTCATGCCACGTGGGACACCTGGTAGAAATACACATTCCCGGGCCCTACTCAAACCTACCAAATCCAAGTCAGTGGTGGTAAGGCCCCAGGATGTGGCATTTTCCTCAAGCTCATCCCCCAAAATGGGATTCTTGGTGCGTCAAAGTCCAAGAACCCATTCAGTAGGGTTGAGAGTGAAGATTCAGTAGATTCTGCCTTGCCTTTTATCACCTGAGCAAACAAAGCACGTGACATCTTGTGCCTCAGTGTCTTTATCGGGAAAACAAGGTTTAACCATAACTACCTTATCAGGTGAATAGAAAGATTAAAGGAGTGATGAGTATCAAGGCCAGAGCCTAGGATACAGTTCTTAGCCAGGGTTTAATATAGCGGATGACCTATATTAAGCTGTTAGGCTCTTCTCTTTCTTTACATGAGTTCCGAGTGCCTATGAGTTCCAGGGTGAGCCTCAGCCACCCAGAATCCAAGGATGGGGGCAAACACCAAGGGATCCCCCCTCTTCTTTTGCATCTGGACCAAGTAACCAAGTGCGTTTTACTGGGCTAGGGACTCAGCTATAGATCTTGTCCCCAGGCAGCGATTCCTGTAACCCCCAGAGGGCAGGGACAATGTTTCTCAGGGGGAGCCTGGACCAAGCCCACAGAACCCCACAGCTCTCCTTCCCAGGGGTGGCATAGAGGGGCATGAGCTCACTCCCATCCCATCACACAGGAGGCCTGGCCTCAAGGCCATCAAATGAAGAGGAGACATGGGGACAGCAGGGTCAGCCCCCCCACCCCCTGACATCCTTTAAACTCCCAGCGAACTTCATACTTGCCAAAATGTTTCCCATCATCTGAGGTCAGTAGAAGCACTCCCAACCAAGCTTCTAACCAACCTGCCAGATGAGCCACGATGATCCCTTTCTTCTCTAAATAGCCCGGCTCTTGCCCACCGCAGCTCAAATAGCCCAGCTGATAACACCGCTCGGGAGTGGGCCCACACAGGCGCATGCGCAGTGCGGAGCAGGGCACATCCATTCCCCAGGGGGCTGAATTTACCCCCGAACCTGTTTATACGCCAGGTGTGCTTGTTCTTGTAATTAATTACATGCTGACATTAACTATTACATAAGCCGATGAAATGGGAGTGCAAAACCACGGAAGTACAAGTTTTGGAAAGTTCTCAGCAAAGGCAATTTTCTAGGAAACTGTGCTGTCAAGTAAGGAGGGTGCAAAATAGTGAGAGAAGGCTGCGGAAGTGGTAAGCAGACGGAGTCTACATTCAGGTGACTTCGAGTGTGCAGGGAAACTCTTGCTCCACACTGAAGAACATTAGAAATCATCACAGGAAGGTCATAGGTTTCATTCCCATAAGAATGATTACATGGGATTCCAGTGGGGACGGTTTTGCCCAGAAGAACAGCCTTGGTCCTACCTTAAAAAATAATGATAATAATAACGGGGGCACCTGGGTGGCTCAGTCGGTTAACGATCTGCCTTCAGCTCAGGTCATGATCCCAGGGTCCTGGGAGCGAGCCCCAGATTAGGGTCCCTGCTCAGCAGGGTAACTACTTCTCCCTTTCCCTCGGCCCCTCCCTCCTGCTTGTGCTCTCTCTCTCTCTCCCAAATAAATAAAATCTTCAATTAATAATAGTAATAATAGCTTTAAAAATTTATGAATACCCATTTATCAAATTTAAGATAAGGTAAAATGCTTACAACAGATAAATAGATATTATTTCTAGTGATTTCACACTGTCCTTTTTGCCTATTGGAATTACTACCAAGCTAATCACTTGAGACAGTTCTGCTATTTCTTTTGAGGTCAGCAGGGCTCTGATTGCTAACCTGTGGTATAGGAGAGAATCCAGAGACCAAACAGCACAAAATGGCTTGTCCATTAGCTCAGGCAGATGCAGGTTCAGCTGGATCCAGCTCCTCTGCTGTGTGGGAGATAATTCTAAGATGGTTCCCAAGATTCCCGTCCCCCTGGTGTACTCACCCTGTCCAGCTCCTTCCTGTGATGAGTTGTCTAATCATGATGCCATGAGTGAATGAAAATGAGATTATCCTGGCGGGCCTGACCTAATCAGGAAGTGGCAAGTGTTCTAGATTCCTTTTCCCTGCTGGCCTTGATGAAGATGAAAGCTACCATGAACTGTACAGCTTCAAGTCAGTGAATTCTGGCAACAACCCGAATGAGCTTGGAAAGGAACCTTAAGAATTAAATGAGGAGCAGCCCCAGTCAGCACCTTGATAGGATTTAATGAGACCTCAGCAAACTCCTGTTCGGATTCCTGACTCACAGAAACTGTGAGATAGTTGATTTGTATTGTGATAGGCTGATAAATCTGTGGTCCTTTGTTACATAGCAATAGGAAATGAACACAGCTCCAAGGACCCCAAAATACAGTAGTTCCACCAGCCTTCCTGCCTGATGGAACTTTCCAGCCTTGGAAGACAGCAAGCCGTCCTTGTGAGGACAGACTCATTCAAGGTGACTTCTTACTTCTGGAGTGATGTCTTGCTTCTATTCCAGGCAAATTAATTTCCCATATGCAATTCAGTTTAAGTAAATTATTAGGAAGAAAGTCTCCTGCCTCCTTCCCACTCCAAGGGAAGAGCACTTGCATTAGCTTCTGTTTTTGAATTAAACATCAATAAAGTGGCCCATAATTAGTGTTCCTTCGGATGGAGCTTTTGTAAATTTCATACTCTGTAAGATCGTCGTCCTCCGCCTGATAAATTTACTTTTTCCAAGGTGTCCCGGTTCCTCACACCCTCCTCTCAGACACCGACTCAGCCTCTAATTGCCAGTCCCAGCTCAGCCCCTGGGCCCTGCTTTTAAAAATGAAAGCGCCTGAAAAGGAACCACTTGGAACCATTTATTAGCTGCTCTGGGTGTCTTCTTCCCCCTCCAGGGAGATGGGAGGTCTCAGCCATTCTCACCAGACTGCACAGCTAAGGCAGAGGCGAGCTTTTATTTACTTTGTGACTCCCAATTCCCGGCATAAGGCCTGGCAAGTCCTAGATGCATGGAAGGTAATTGCAGTAGGAAGGTGGGGAGGAGGGGAGGGAAGAGAGAAGCAAAAGGAAGGAGGGAGGAGGGGAGAGAGGAGGGGCACAGGGAGGAGAGGGATCAGGGAGGAGGAGGGCCAGGGAAGAGGGGAATAAAAGAGAGGCAGGGAGGAGGAGGTTGGAGAGGAGGGGAGGCAGATGACAGCTCTTCCATTCTCACCAAGTGTGGTGGCCCACATGCAAAACACTCGGGACCTGGGTCCCAGGTGCCCTAGGCACCCCCCATCCCACCGAAAGCTCACTGCAGAACTTCCTGGCCTCTCTTTCAGGTTATTGACTCTCTCAGCTGGAGGGCTCTCTCCTGGCTGGAGGAGCCATGTTCCAGACCTAGCAGGTGCCAAAGAGGTAGTGCTAAGAGCAACTCCCCAGGAATGAGCCATGAGAACCCGTGGCTACGCCCTCCAGCTGTCCTCCCCACGAGCTAGGTGATCCTCAGGGTGTGATGCGGTCTTCAGAAAGCCCCTGAAACAATGAGCCTACATTGCCCCGGGGGTACCCTCTCAGTACTGCCCCCTTTGTGGTATAGCCTTCACCGCTTTGTTCTTAAAGATTTTTTAAAAAAGCAATCTCTACACCCAACGTGGGGTTTGAACTCACAACCCCGAGATCAAGAGCAGCATTATCTTCTAATGGCCCCACCAGACACCCCTTCTGCTTTCCCTTCTCATGCCCCATGGACTCTCTGTTCACCTCGGCATCACCTCCTAAATGAACTTGCCCTTGCCTTGGCCCAAAATCTCCTATGGGGGAGCCCAGAGTAAAGGTCCCCCCCCACTTATCTCCTGCTCGGGGCACATCATACCCCTTTTGTTCCTTTTGGGCTCAGACAAGGCTTCAGAATCCTTCTCTGCCCAAAGCTCTGGGCAGCCGTGATTAATCATCTCATGGGGCCGTGAGTCCTAAATCTGAAAATTCTGTCCCTGGACCTCCTCTCGTGGGGTCAATGGCAACCACTGTCCCTCCCCAAAGCCATCACATAAACGTAACGGACCTCACTTTCTGATAAAAGGCGTCTGGTGTGGAAAGCCTACACACAATGACAACTCATAGCTATGAAGCGTTTACTCAACACCGGGTACCACCCAACATACTTCACACAGAATTAATATATTTTAGTCCTTGTGATAATAGTAGGAGATAGATATCTTTGTCATCATTTTTCACATCGGAAAACTGAGGCACAGAGAAGTGAAGTTACCTGTTGAGGGTCACACAGCTTGTCAGTGGTGGGGCATGGATTCCAAGTCTGGTTGTCACGAAACGGTCCCGCCTCTGCTAGTTAAGATCCAAAATGCCAGGGGTGCCTGGGTGGCTAGTCGGTTGAGTCTGCCTTCGGCTCTGGTCATGATCCCAGAGTCCTGGGATCGAGCCCTGCATCAGGGTTCCTGCTTGGCAGGGAGCTTATTTCTCCTTCTCCCTCTGCCGCTCCCCTTGCTTGTGCTCC
>NC_081573.1:31566253-31571565 GCF_022355385.1 Mustela nigripes
CCCCCCCGTCAAATAAATAAAGACATCTTTAGGAAAATAAATAAATAAATAAAGATCCAAAATGCCTTTTGTCAGAGGGATGGAGCATTTCAGCTCATCTTATCAAATTGTCAGTCCGTGCACCTGCCTCAGGCACAGCACAGCCCGGGAGGGCCTGGGTTAGGGACCACACCTGCCTCTCTGACTGACCAGCAGCATACAGGGTAACCCTCACACTGAGCCACTTTGTACCCAGCCAGGGCAGGGAGCCTCGCTCGTCTCCCAGGCCCGTCAATGCAGCCCAGGCGCGCATCGCATCTGGGATGGCGCTCAGAGACCACTGGCACAGGGATGAGGGGATCTCCTGATGGGTCCAGAGTCCCTGGCTAGAAATGAGTCATTTCTATGCACTGCTGCACAGCCCGGAGGCCTTCTTCCAGAAGGAAGCCCACTTGGTCACTTGCAGATTCATCTGTAAGCAGGAGACAGAAAATGCTTTCTGCATTTCAGATCTCCCCACCGTCTCCCTCCAGCGCTGCTCCCGGGGAGCCCATCGCTGCCGGAGACAGGAGAGAGACAGAGAGCACCCGGGTAGGGCTCAGCAAGTCCTTGAACTAATTAAGTGTCTGTCATTAGCAGACCTCCAGGGAGGGAGGGGCTAGCATCAGGATCCTGGCTGGGTACCTGTGGCAACCGTGGACACGGTGACTTCTGGAGATAATCCCAAGCCAGGCAAAGCCAATACGACATGGCCTCAGCTGTGGGGTACTTTCCACGTGTTAGGCCTGGTGTCGGGAGTTTCACAAGTGCTGGTGGGGTAGTGAGAGCCTGCTTGCGTTCCAGTCCCACCGGCAGTTAAGCTGGGACCTTGACTTAGTTGCTCCCTGGCTTTGAGCTTGACCTTGCTCACCTCGAAAATGAAGTGACTGGTAGGTCCTATTCTGAAGGTTTCTTCCCAAAAGAGATGGTGTATGTGAAGGAATTGAGATGAAGGGACAGCTATTCCTGCTGTCCTGGGAGGGGGTCTGGGAGGAGCTGCGATTCTATCCCTATTTTATGGAGATGGAAACTAAGGCACTTGAAATAAGACCTTCTGCCCGAAGTCAGCACCCAGAGGTCCTGGGCTTGACCATCGGGCTAGCCTGCAGGCTGGGAAGATAGGCTTCCTTGTAGTCACCTGGGGGATGAGGAAAGAGGCTGAGCATCTGAGGGCTCTCCAGTGCTGCGGGCAAGTGAAAGGGCAGTATGTTATATTTGATCTTTAGTAGCTGTGAGTCATTCCTGCTCAGTGATCGTCTAGTGGATGAGGGCAGTTCAGCCTCTGGGAGCTCAGTAACATGTAGAATCACTCTGGTGATTTCTTTTGTCCTAGATGCTTTGACACCCATGGGGCTCTCTTGACACCCAGATAAAGCCTTTGTAAGAATTAGATAACAGCTTCCAAACCTTTGGGAAGGACTCCTGGATGGATTTTAGCTCCCACTTGCCCCCGTGGCCAAGAGTCTTCTGGCAGTGTGCAGCCTGCACAACTGCACATGGCAGCCTTGAGATGTCTGACATACTATTCTCAGCCCCTTCTTCCTTGGAATGTGCATGGCAGGCCCCTGGAGTGCTTATAAGAAAGAGGTCATCCTTGGATTGGGGTTGGGCACAGACAGATCTTACCCTGAATCCTGAGGAGCTTCACGCAAAGGAGGCTCAGCAGAAACAACCAAGGGAGGCCAAGGGAGGGCCCTTCTGCTCTCTATGAGCCTGTGTGCATCTGTGTCCCAACTCTGAGGACTCAAGGAGCCCCTCCTCAAGGGTTTGAGTGCATCTGGGTTGGCGATGGAGTCCATGCCTCATCACTGCTGCTCTATACCACACAGGAGGACCCATGGAAACACTTCCCAAACCCCTTCAAAATCAAAGCCATCAGGGTCAGAGCATGAGCCATCCAAAGAGACAGAGGACACAGGAAATTGAGTCTTGGAACCTGCCATCCCACTACCATGGGCTGCTCTCGCAGACTGACAACTTCCTTTGGCTCTCGCTGCAGGCACACAGTCCCGAGGACAGAAGACAAAGCTGAGGGTCATAGTGGGGAAACAGCTGGACAAAACTTATAGGATCCAGAATACTTGCAGCCTCTAGGGTCCACGGAGTTGGACCCAAGGGCCAGAAGGCAGGGGCTGTAGCTTTCTATTCCAGTGCGTTGACAACCCTTCCCAAAGCCATTCAGCAGAACTGGGGGCAGAAGGGCAGGTGCCTTGTTATGGCAAAAGGGATTTTGCATCAATGCTGAGTAGCCAAAGGGGTGGACTGTGATGGTCACTGAGTTACTGTCTCAGCCCTAAGGCTGCCCTCAGCCTCGAGACACAAGGGCTGCAGCCCCTTCAGCCACCTTCCTGCTCCATGTTAGGCTCTGCAGATCTGGTGGCCTCAGGGAGATTGCGAGGCTGGATGGTGGGGAGGGACCAGGCTGCCCCTTCCTGTCGCCATCCTGTGCCTCCTGTCGCAGTCCTGTTGCCGCTCTCTAGTGCCTCCTGAGGACATCTCCCCAGCCATGTCTCTTCACCATGCCAGCAGGCTTTCCTGTCCCAGGGGAGCATCTGAGCCCAGTTGGCAAATTTTTAATTATTCTTCTTCTTCTTCTTCTTCTTCTTCTTCTTCTTCTTCTTCTTCTTTTTTAAAGGTATTTATTTATTTATTTATTTATTTATTTGAATTGGGGGGGTGGGGAGCAGTGGGAGAAGGGTGAGCCAACTCCATGCTGAGTGCAGAGCCTGATGCAACACTCCATCCCAGGATCCTGAAATCATGACCTGAGCCAAAATCATTTGTTGGATGCTCAACTGACTGAGCCAAACAGGTGGCCTGGCAATTTTTCAATTCTTGTAGAACCAGGATCATTGCATCCCCCAGAAATGCCAGCCTCAGCTGCCAGTGCCCCCTTTCTAGCAGTCTGGCTCCTTGACCTAGGGAGCTCCTTCTCTAAGCCCAGAGCCACCAGTGCTGGGCACCTGATTCTCCCCTCTTCAAAGGCCTGGATCCCTTGCCCAAGGGGCTCTGCATCTAAGCTTCTACATTTTCAAAATTCCACCCTCCTCTCTGCTTTCCTAGCTCAAGGGTCGGTAGTCACTTCCTGCAGTTGCCAATGCCATGAAAACTTTTAGTGTTCTTTTTACCTTTTTAGTTCTAATCCCTGGCTAAGAATTCTTTATTCAAAATCCTTTCAAGTACCAGGTTTCTGTCTCCTAATGACCCTGAGTGAGATACATCCTAAGGTCTCCATCTTGGCATGCCCAAATCCTCCCCCACTCATCTGAGCCCAACCTCAGTGCCACTTCCTCCAGGAAGACCTCTGGGTTTTCTCCAGTCAGGAGGCATCAGTCCCTGCTCTGAGCTTTCTGACACTTCCCTTGTCTTAGGGCACCAACCACTTCCTATTGTGCATCCTAGTCGCTGGTGCATGGGTCTAACTTACACTATTCTCCTGGGCTCCACAAGTCTGAGATTCTTTGTCTTACTGTTTCTTGGTACCTTCCAGGGCCTAACACAGTGCTGGGCTCAGAATGGGTGCTCAGTTTATATTTATTCAATTAATGCAAAATAACTTCTAAATTCTGTCCAACTTTGTGCCAAGAAAACAGAGTTTAAGAAAATGAAAATGATTCTCAAAACATGAAATTCCTTTGTCCCCAGCCATTGGGAGACCCTTGTTCCCTGTTTCTGCACCCGCAGAGGAGATTCTGCACCCGCAGAGCCATGCAGAAGCAGACATGCATGCACATCATTAAATGTGAGCACACAACCAAAAAACCCCAAATTTATATTTTATTTACATTTTCTCTTCTTTTCCACTCTTACTTTTTAAAGATAGAGGATCTTGAGGAAAAGTCTTTGTTTTGCTGATGGAAGAGGTGTGAACCAGGCCTAGGAAATCTAAGAGAGGGATAAACTCTGCTTCTGAGCTTCAGGGGGTGTCTAGGGAAAGTGGGGTGCAGTAAGGAAAACATTGAGGGGGGCCTACTGATAGGAGGGGGAGCAAAGAGAGGAGGGGAAGATGAGGTAGCCCACCCTCCCCCGGCACTTTGGAAGAAGACAGAGATGTTTATAGTGACTTTCCAAGAAATCTGGAGTGCCATGAGGGATGTCAAGCCTCTTGATCGCTCCAGGAAACCTTCAGTAAAACGGACAGTCGTCCTCAGTGCTTTGAAGGTGCATGACACTGTGCTCTGTTTTATGGATACAATGACACTTAGGACTTACTTTCAGATGAGCACTGAGAGGAGAACATGGCTGGCCCCAACACGTAGCTGGTCCAGCTACTATGTCACGTATGCGAGCACAAACATGCACACTTAGGTCTATGTGCCCCTCTGCACACTGTAGACACATGTAAGCGCACATAGTCACAATCACGGCCATGTGCATGTGCAGTGGTCCTGGCAAACAGCCGTGCAAGGCCATAACATGTAAGTACTCACAGGGTGTGTGACACCTTGCCACACGTGCTGTCACACACCTGTGCAGTGCATAACTATTCGTGAGGACATACACCTGTACTGTGCATGTACACCTTGGACCTTTAAAACTTCCCAGAGCCTAGACTAACAAACACACGCACCAGGCACATACATAAATGCACCGTGCATGCACACATGTGTACATAACCACACACGTTCACATGTGCACCTTTGTGTGATCACGCCTGCCACACACACTGCACTGCACGTGCACAGAGTGCACCGTGTGTGCATTCACAAATACCACACATGTACCTGTGCGCACACACACACACACACCCTGCATATGCCCACACACACGTCTGTATACGTTATACATGCCGCATCGCTGCAAGCATGTGCGTCTGTACACAGATGCACCACATGTAAGCACACGCATACTGCAATTCACGCTCACATGCATAACCTCACACATGCCCACACCCACGCCACGCACACATGGGCGAATGCACCCCCCCCAGGCGCACACACGTGCAGAGTAACCGGGCGCATGAGTGTTCGCACACTCCCACGCCGCATATCACATCACACATGCACAGACGCACACAGACCACGGGACGCAGTCATGCGAGCGTACTGCGCGTCCCTTCTCACACAGGGACGCGCAACCACACACGCCCACAGCTCACGTGCAGGGGCACGCACACATGCGTGGTGCACATCCTCCCCCATGCTCGCTTAGCCCCCCGGAGCATGCGTGCATGCGGGCGGGCGCACATGCACAGGCCAGCCCCGCCGGGCCGGCTGTAATTGCTCCCAGCTCCGGAGTCCCGCAAATCGCTCTTGCGGGGCGTCGGGCCGCCGCCCCTGATTAATCCCCCCCCC
>NC_081573.1:31571665-31641256 GCF_022355385.1 Mustela nigripes
CCCCCCCCCCCCCCCCCCCCCCCCCCCCGCGCGCACTGCGGTCCCCGCCCCGGCCCTGGCCCAGGCTCGTAATCAAAAGGCAGATTTCCGCGCCGGGCACCTGTTTGCGGGGCTGCGCCTCCTCCCGCTGCCGTGTTTTATCTCCGCGCGGCGGTGAATAATTCATGGCCCCGGGTCTGCTTTGCAGTCAAACGCGCTGCGTTCTGTCCGGCGCCGCCGCCGCCGCCCGCCGGCCGCTGTGATTTATTATTTACTAACGCGCGGCCGCGCCGTGTAAGGTGAGCATTGTGGCTGCTCGCAGAACTGTTACAATCTGGCCTCGTTAGTGGCCTTTCTTGCTGCCTCTCCAAACAGCGGCCCCGCTTATTGATTTTCCCGCGGAACCTCTGCCATGAAATCCCACCGCTGCTGCTCTCAAAGCTGTTGCTATAAAGTCGGACTTGGCCCTTCTTCTCGAGAACAAGAACTCGTGTTTGGATGCGCTTTCTTCTTTCATCCATTGTGTCTTCTCCCTCCGCCGCGGCGTCCCCCATTAGCGCGCCCCCCCTCGGCCCCCCCCCTTCCCCGCGACGCCTGGCGAGGCACCGCAGAGGCGGGCTTTTCTTAAGCCGGAGATGGGCCCAGGGGGGGTGGGAAGGCGGAGGGGCTTTTCAAGGTGGCAGCCGAGAGTGAGAGAGACACGGAGCAGGCCTGGGAGAAGAAGTTTTCCTGCCTTGGAAGTTTTCAAACGCGGAGAGGAGGCTGAGCCGGGGAGAGGATGGGCTGGCTGGCGGGGGAGATGCGGCTGGCCACTTCCTCTCCCTGGGGCGGTGCAGGCACAGTCTCTGGGGGCTTCTTCAGAAGAGAAGCCCGGGGAAGGGAGGAAGGCCTGGGGGTGGGGATGGTGTTCCTACCACGTGCCAGGCGCTTGCTGGGATTTTTGAATTTATAGAATTCTCAGGACAGTCGCAGGGAGGAGGTGTGAGTGCTAAGGTGTGGACAAGGGCATGTCCCAGGGCTGGCAAGAGGGGGTTCTGGGATTTGATCCCGAGGCCCACGCCACCACAGATGGCCTGCCTTCTCAGCCACCCTACACCAGGGTGAGGTGATGACAGGGCCAAACTTTGGTGTGGACAAGGAGTGACACTGGGACCTTTCCAGGTCATCCCCTCCACTTCTCATAGCCCAAGGGAACCACCCCAGACACAACCCTCCTTCCTTGGACCCTCACCAGGCCCCCAATCCACCCTGACAGCCACCTCTTTGAATGGGGGGGCAGCAGGTCTCGAATGCTATGGTTCCCTGAGGGGGAAAACCTGGCCTGATAGGTTTGGCTGAATCTCTAGGAGGTCAGAGCAGATCTGGAAGTCTCTTACATAGCATTGCACATTTTGGTGAAGCAGGGGCTCTGGCACAACACCCAGACATGGCAGGGGATCCTGGAGATTTGAGCACCCTGGGAGTACAGAGCCAATCTCACCCACTCACTGGACTCCACGCCCATTCACCATGAGAGAGCAAAGGTGCCTGAACTTTTCCTTCCTTCCCCTCGTTCTATTCTCTGCCGCAGGTGTACAGGAAGGGTCTCCAGAACTCTGATGAAATTGACCTGGGGGTAGGGACAGGGGATGAATGAATGGTGGTGGTGCTTCTCCTGAGCAGTATGAATTTCCAGGTCTCTTTGTGCAGCCCTGGAACCACTGGAAAAGGAGTTAATCCAACCACAATACGTACACATGTTCCTCTCTTGCCCACAAAGCATTTTCCTGGGAGGCTCATCTTCATTGTTCAGTTTCGTTTCACGTATTCTTGAGCAATCATGTATGGAGCACGCAGGCAAGGTTCGAAGCACCTGGGGACAAGGTGATCATGAAGAGAAACAAAATCTTCTTCCTCGTGAATCTTAAACATTGAATGGGAAAACAGATCATTGTTTTAAATGGAGCAAAGGTGTTGTTATTAGCTACTGCCTTAGTCTCTTCAGGATGCTCCGACAAAATATTGCAGACTGTGTGTCTTATAAACAGTAGAAATTTATTTCTTACAGTCTGGAAAGCCAAAAGTCCAAGATCATGGTGCCAGCCCAGCTGGGTCCCGGTAAGGACCTTCTTCCACGTTTGCCAATTTCTTGCTGTCGTCCCGTGGTGGAAGGTGGGTGAGCTCCCTGGGGCATCTCTTATAAGGGCACTAATCCCACTCATGGAGGCTCCACCCTCATACCCCAATCCCTTCCCAAAAATCCCATTTCTCTATACCTAAAACCTGGGGTGCTAAGTTTTCAACATAGGAATTTGAGGAGTACATAAACATTCAGCATAGGAACTATGATGTTTCGCCAGCTGCTGGATTTGTTCTCTGCCCTTCTCTGCCTTGCTCCATGCCCAGGCAGGCTGAATCCCATGTACTGTAGCTCTTAGCTCACCAGGGCTCTGATTTCTGGTGGTTTGGGTCAGTAGAGACACTGGCTGGAGTTGGAGGGCAGGTGATGAAGGGAGAGGTCAGGTTACTTCTCCCTCGTTCCCTCCCTGCTTTGGCACTGTGGTTCTGGTTCCTACTAAGAAAACCCTCCACCACGATGCCAGTTCCCTCTGGTCTCAGTGCCGCCCCTCCTTCAGACCTAGGAATGTTAACAGCTTTATTATTGTCAGTCCTTGGTGTCTCGGCATCCCTAGACCCTGCAAACACCATTGTAAATAGTACCCTCTTAAATTTTCTTTAAATCCCAGAAAATGTGCCTTTTGTCCCCCCCCCCCCCGACCTTGCCTTTTAACACAGGAATATCTAATATGAAATTAAGACAGAAGAGAGGAGAGGGTGATAGCTGTGCGATTTTGGAGAGGGTGGTCCGGGATAACTTCTCCAAGGAAATGAGATTGAGCAAAGAAATGAAAGTGAGGGGGTTACCGTGTCAACATCTGAGCAAGAGCAGCCATGGCAGAGGCACAGCCTGTGCAAAGGCCCTGAGGCATGTTATATTGATATAGTTAAGACACATCAAGAAGACTAGTATGGCTGAGCGAGTGGAGAGAGGCGAGGTAGGTAGGAGGTTGGGGATGGCCAGATCCTTGGATGTGAGTGAAGTTCTGCAGACAGTGACGGAATTAATGATCCCTTTATGTAGGATCAGAAAACTGAGACTTGGAGAAGGTCAGAAGCAGGCCTGAGGCCACACAGAGATTAATACTGTAAATTGATACATGTAGACCCTCCCCACCATGCTTACTGTTCTGTGATGTCCTGGGGACTGACATGCCAAGGAAGAGCGTCGGGGGAAGGTGTCAGCTTGCAGCGGAGTCCACCAAATGGCCATACAACTGGTCCTGGCCACCGGGTTGGGCTTCTAGTTTCTTTCATGGCTTGGCTGCTTGGAACTGCAGTCTGTTCCTTACTTGGCCTTTGTGGTAGGCTGAATAATACCTCCTTCCCCAAATGTGCAAATGTAGTCCCAGATTCCCATGAATATGTTACCTTACATTGCAAAAAGGACTTCATAGATATGATCAAATGAAGGACCCTGAAGTGGCCAGTAGCCTAGATTACCCAGGCAAGCCCACTGATATAATCACTGATATAGATTTGTCTTTTACTAAGGGAGATAGAGGGGAAGGGTGTATCAGAAAAGGAAGAAAGGTAATGCATCAGTGGAAGCAAAAGAGAAAAAGCAAAGTGACAGGAAGAAGCAATCATGAGCCACAGAAATCAGGTGACTTCCAGAAGCTACACAAGGCAAGGAAATGATGCTCTCCTAGAGCTCCAGAAGGAACCAGCCATGACATCTTGGCTTTAGCCCAGTGAAACTGATTTTGGATTTCTGGCCTCCAGAGCTGAAAAAGAATGTTTGTGTGTTTAGGCCCCTGAGTTTGTGGTACCTTGTCACAACAGAAATAATAATTCAAAGTAATACACAATTCAAAGTAATACACAAAGTAATACAAAGTATAACATATACACATACACATACAATGTATTGCTGTCCCAAGAGCAATAGTAATTCAAAGTAATACACAAAGTAATACAGGCCCAAGTCTGATCATACCACTCTTCTGCTCAAAATCCTTCCAAGACTCCTCATTGCAGTGTCAAAGCCAGGGGCATCCACAAGCCACAGTGTGATGTGTTTCCAAAATCCTCTCTGTCCCCAGCCACCTTGTTTCTTGTCCTCCTATCTGCTGCCAGCCTTACTCACTATGCTCCAGCCACACTGGCCTCCTTGCTATTCCTTAATCACCTCAGGGCCTTTGCACTGGCTGTTTGGTCTCTGGTCAGATGCCGCCTTCCTTGATGCCTACTTTGTCTTCCCTCCTCCCCACTTCACCCCACTCATTCCTCACGCCCTGGCATGGGGGGCAGTCAGGCAGGCAGAGGCCCTGCCCTGCCTTGTATTTATCCCCCTGCACGTACTGATCAGTCCCTGTGCCAGATGCTGGACTGACTTGGTAGCTCCTCTAGGTCTTCTTCTCCTCCATACCATTAATATTTTGTACCAGATCAATTCTTCCTGTGTGGAGTCTCCTATACTTTGTGGGATGTTCAGCAGCACCCATGGCCTCTGTTCACTAAATGCCTACAGACCTTCCCTTACCCCGCCCCCAAGTTATAATAGCCAGCCATGTCCCCAGGCATCACCATATGTCACCTGGGGGAAAACTGCCTTGGTTGAGAACCACTGGGCTTGACACTCAGGTGCCTTGCATTCAACCACAGACCCACTGAAGGAAATGGTCCATGGCAGTCCATTGTGGTGATTACAATGGAGAAATGCAGAACTTTGCCTAAGGCTGGTCCAGGCTCTGCTCACACACTTCAGGGATGGAAATCTCATTATCTACTGAGGCTTTGTCTTCCTTGAATTCATCACTGTTTGAATCCAAAATCTGTTGATGTCTCCAAAAGACCATGGCTGCTCCCTTTTATAAGCAAAGAAACACCTGAGTCTTGGCCAGTTGGGACAGAGCCCTGGGGAGGTTGTCAGGCCCCCAGGGTCTCCATGACCATCCCTGTGCCTGCATGACCTTGGAGATCCTGCATGACCTTGGAGGTCTAAAAGAGATTTCTAATCATCTAACCTCAGGCCTGTGCCACAAATAAGCAATTGGGGGCTAAAAAGAAAAGATACTTGCTTGAGGTCCTTCAGAACATCGACTACACAGAGAAGACTAGAATCGTGTGTTTAGTCTCTGATCATGCTTCTTACCTTCTCTATTTACCTCAATTACCATGTTTTCCTTCACTCCCAGAACATGCCAGGGACATGCAATGTGTGTGCAGAGGGCCAGGGGCTGTGTGTCAAAGCAAGAGTCCCTGCCCAGTCCTCTGCCACACTAGAGACACATGTTGAACCACATAACCCAGTTCCCTCAGTAACTTCCCCACTCCAGACCCTACTGACTTTCATTTTGAGTATGAACCACTTAAAGTAAAAGAATAAACCATTAGACAAGAAAGCAAACCTTTTAAAAAAGCAAATATTAACTTTACTGATAATAAAAGATGTAAAAGAAAGGACATCAGTCCTGGTATACCAGATGACTCAGCTAGAGTAGTATTTCTAAAGTCATAATAATGTGAATACTTAATGCTATTTCAACCAAATCTCTATTGGGATGATGTGGGAAGGGACAGGAGTGTGGGGCTGGAAGGGTGGAGGATCTTCTGTAAGAAATGTAATTCAGCTTTTGTAACCATAAAGTCAACACAGATATCTAAAAACAAGCAAGTGAAAAAATAGCTAAAGATGTCCATTCCCAGCCAAAATGGAGTAACAGGGACTAGATTTATGCTCTATGAAACAATGATAAAACTGGACAAAATATATGAAGCAATGGTTTTTTAAAACATTAAACATGAGGTAGTGAAGGACACAATCCCTGAGAGATGGGGAACAAATGAGGTAAGCCCATACAGAGGATTTCCAGACCATGGCACAGGGAAAGGAAGCCCAGGAGGGAAACAGTGTATTCCTGAGCTGAGGAGGTGGAGGGATGAATTCCAGAAAGAATTAAAGCTCATAGGGAAAATCATGGAAGAGGAGGGAGTTTGCACACAGATCTGCAGAAGGTACGCTGAAGCTGTCATAGGATACTGATCAGCAGGTACATGTAAGGAAGCTCCCCAAGGTGGGAAAAGAACCACCCAGAAAGATTAAGGAGAATAGTATTTGCAGCTCACGTAGGGCCCACAATGATACCTTTTCCCACCAGCCAGAGCAGAAATTCCTCCTAATTCTTATAGCATTGAGTAGAATACTCAGAAGGGTCTTGCCTCGATAGCAAAGAATAATTAGCCCTAGACTAAACATGCTTGGGTCCTGACAAAGGAGACAAAGAGACAAAGAAGTTCATTTCATAATGATAACAGAGTCCATTTATCAAGAGGGTATAGTAATCCTAAACATTTATGCACTTAATAACAGAGCTTCCAAATATATGAAGGGAAACCTGATAGCACTGTAAAGAGAAATAGATAAATCCACAATTATAGTTAGAAATTTCAATGCCCCTCTCTCAAGTATTGATAGAGGAAGTAGACAGAAAATCAGTAAGGCCCTATAAGATTTGTACAGTGGCATCAATCAACTTGACCTGATTGGCATTTATAGAACATTCCATCCAACAACAGCAGTATACACATCCTTCACAAATGCACACAGAACATTCACCAAGATAGACCCTGTTCTGGGCCATAAAACTAGTCTTAAGAAATTTAAAAAGATTCAAAAATATGTTCTTTGACCACATGGAATTATATTAGAACTCAATTACAGAAAAATTATCTGGAAAACCTCTAAATATCTGACAACTGAATGACACACTTTTAAATAAACCATGGACCGAAGGAGAAATGAAGGGAAAATTAGATTGTTTGAAATGATTGTGAATGAAAAGACAAAACAGAAATGTATGAGACAACATAGAGAGAAATTTACAGCCCTTAATATGTATATTACAAAAGAGTAAGGGGCTCACATCAATGATTTTAGCTTCCATCTTAAGGTACTAGAAAAAATTGAAAGAACAAATTAAGCCCAAAGTAAGCACAAAAAACTGAACAAAAAGATCAAAGTAGAAATCAATAAAACAGTAAACAGAAAAACAATATAGAAAACCATTAACACCAAAAGCTGAAACTTTGAGATCAATAAAATTCATAACACTTTAGCCATGCTGATCAGAAATAAAGAAAGAAGATACAAACTATCTTTATTAACGTTGAGAGAGGTGAAATTACTACACATTCTACAGATAATCATAGGCTTGTAAGAGGTTATGATTATGAACAACTTTATACCAATAATTCAATAATTTTCATAAAAGAGACAAACTTCTTATAAAACACAAAGTGACCAAAGTTCACTCAAAACAAATGGATATTCTGAATAATCATATTTATTTAAAAAATTGAACTCTTGTTTAAAAAAAAGTCCTTCTCATAATGAAAACTTCAGACCAAAAATTCATTCTCTGATGAACTCTACTAAATCTTTAATAAGGAAATAATGCCAATTCTACAAAAACTTTTTCACAAAATTTAAGAGGAGGGAATATTTCCCAGTTGTCATACACCAGCACTAGCCTGATACCAAAACCAGAGAGAATATTATTTGAAGAGAAAACTGAAGATGAATATCCCTCATGAGCATAAAGACAAAAATTAATAACAACATCTTAGCAATGTATAAAAAGAATACTACATCATGACCAAAGTGGGATTTAATCCCAGAAATGAAAGGTTGGGTTAATAGTTGAGGATAAATCAATGTAATTCAGTATACTAACATATTTTTAAAAATATGAACATTTCAATAGATGCATGCCAAACAGTCAGAAAAATCCAACATCAATTCCTGATTTTAAAAAATGGCAGCAAACTGTGGGTAGAAGTAAATTTCCTCAACTTGGCCAGAGTATGTATAGAAAGGCACAGCTAACATCAAACTTAATAGCAAAGTGCTGATTGCTTTCCCCTACAGTCAAGAACAAAGCAAGTATGTCTACTCTCTCATTGCTATTTAATATTATTCTAGAGGGTCTAGCCAGTGTGATAAGGCAAGAAAAAAATTAAAAACCATCTATATTGAAATTGAAGAAATGCAACTATCATTATTCACAGGTTACATATATATGTAGAAAATCCAATGACATCTACAAAAAAACTACCAAAATTACTAAGTGAATGTAACAAAGTTCTAGCAATCAGTACACCAAAATCAATTGTATCTCTACATACTTCACAGAATAATTGATAATTGGAATAAAATATACTATGTGCTAGAGAATATGAAATACTTAATGATAAATCACAACTATGTATAAGATCTGTGCACTGAAACTATAAAATATTGATAAAAGTTATAAATAAACAATAAATTGTTAGAGAGATGTTTGTGGGTCAGAAGAATTAATATTGTTAGGATATCAATTCTCCCTAAATTGATCTATCAATTCAATGCAATCCCAATAAGACAGCAAGTTGCTTTGTGGAAATTTACAAGCTGAATCTAAATTTATACCGAAATGCAAAGGACCTGAAATAGCCAAAACACTTTTGAAAATGAAGATCAAAGTCAGAGAACTCACATTAAGTAATCAATACAGTAATCAATACAGCATGGTATTGGTGTTAAGATAGACAAATAGATCAATCCAGCAGATCAAAGGCTGTATAAACAGACCCAGTCATATATGGCCAACTGATTTGCAACAAAAGTGCAAAGAGAGTTAATGAAGAAAGAAGAGTCTTTGCAAGAAATGATGGAGAGTAATTGGATATCTATATGCAAACAAATGAACCTTGATCCATACTTCTCATCATGTATAACTATTAATCATAGGTTAAAATGGACTGAAGACCTAAAATGTAATACCAAAAACTATAGAATTCAAGGAAAAAGAAAAAGGAGAAAAATATTTTGTGACTTTGGGTTAGATCAGAAATTCCTTAGAAAAGGCATCAAAACCATGCTCCATAACAGATAAAAATTGATTAGCTGAACAGCATCAAAATGAAGGACTTCTGCTCTTTGAAAGGCACTATGAAAAGACAAGACATAGGTTATGAGAAAATATTTACAAGTCATATATCTGATACAGGATTTGTATTCAAAGTACACTAAGAGTTCTCAAAACTTCATAAGAAAGCAAATCACCCAGTCCAAAGAAGAGCCCAAGATTTGAATAGACACTTCACCAAGGAAGATACACAGATGTCAAGTAAACCCATGAAAATATTCTGACCATTGTTAGTTATTAGGCAAGTGCCAATTAAAACCAGGAGATACCACTATGCTCCTCCTAGAATGGCTGGAAGTGAAAAGGGCACACCGAGGTTGGCAAGAATGTGGGACAGCCTGAAGTCTCGTATGCTGCTGGTGGAAAAGTAAAATGGTACTTACTAGTAGGAGTTCGGTAGTTTCTTTAAAACGTGATACACACACCTCTTATATGATTGGATTATTCTACTTTGAGGATTCATCTGAGAGAAATGAAAGCCTAGGTCTGCACACAGACTTGTATGGGAGTGGTCACAGCTGAAAACTGGAAACAATGTAAACGTCCTTCAAGTTATCAAATAAACAAATGGACGTATATCCATGTCCGGATGATAATACGGGGCTCATCAATAAAACCTGTTAGTTGGTTGTTAACCTGACCACATGGACAAAGCATCAAAATTGGGATACCAAATGAAAGAAGCCAAAAAAAAAAAAAAAAGAGAGAGAACATACTGTATGCCTGGATTTGTATAAACTTTTAGAAAATGCAAGCAAATTGGCGGTGACCAAAAGATTGTGGGTCGCCTGGGGATGGCAGGAAGCAGGGGAAGACCAGAGAGAGGGATTGCCAAGGAGCAGGAGGAAATTTGAGGAGGTGATGGATGTGCTCACTATCTTGACCATGGTCATGGTTTGATGGGTACAAGCACATGCCCGAATGTATCAAATTATATGCTTTAAATAGGCACAGTTTATGGTACGTCAGTAACACTCTGCTAGAGCTGTTAAATCAGACAATAGTGGAATATTCCATAGAAGTGTAGTAAATAGTAGAAGAAGGAGTTCTAGGAGTTGAAAGTGGATATTTTGGGGGAGTGGAAACAGAAGACCCTTATTCTTCACTAAACCTTGTAACATCAGATTCATTTGTTTATTAAAAACTATTCATTAATTTTTATTTTATCACTTATATTTAATAATTAAATAATCTAAAATTTAAAAGCACATTCAGTGACTACTTTGATACTTTGACACTTCCTTTTTTTTTTTTTAATTTTATTTATTCAAGAGAAACAGCATAAGATAGAGCATGAAGTCGGGGAGGGGTAGAGGGAGAGGGAGAAGCAGATGCCCCACTGAGCAGGAAGCCTAACTCAGGGCTCGATCCCAGGATCCTGGGGTCATGACCTGAACCCAAGGCTGATGCTTAACTGACTGAGCCACCCAGGCGGCCCAATATTTCTTCTTAATTAAAAAGAAATTAAGTCCACACATATACACACAAGTACACACACCACTTCCCTTCGGAAAACTTCCCTTCTCTTCGGCCCCCCAAAAGATGTGAAGCTTCTGTTATTTCTCCTCTGGACCATTGGTAGCTGGGCTATGTTTGTTCACTCTGAGGGATGAATTCTACAGCCAGATTGCTGTCCATCAGACTCTGATCGGGCAGCTGCACTAAGGGAGCAGAGGTTAGACCTGGAAGGGGAGCAGGAGCCAGGAAGGATGTTTCTGGGGCCCTGTAGAGTCTGGTGTTAGAGGCTTACCAAGGCAAGTCAAGAACAACTCAGAAATGATGGGATCCCGGACAGCAGGTGGAGCAAAGTAGGCAGGATCCCAGGAAGCCAGTGGACAACAGGTGAAGGGATCCCAGGAGTCACGTTCAGTGGAGCCTGTGCATCCGGCCCCGGCTGATGGGAAAGCCTCCTCCCCTCTCTGGGGTTGCTTGCCCTGGTTTATTGGCTGATGCCAAGCCCCAGTGCCAAGGCACTTAGCAGAGGGGTGGTAAATCACAAGAAGGAAACAAATCAGCTCTGGGCCCCCCAACTGCCTGCTTATAAATCCCAGCTCTGTTCCTCCCTGGCTGTGTGATAGACTTGACCTCTCTTCCCCCTCTGTAAAATGGGCCCAGTGCCAGCGCATGACTCACAGGGGTGTTTGCAAGGATATGAGCCAACACGTGTCAGCTGCTGCCTGGTCAGAGTCAGGACCCAGTGAATGGCGCTGTCCCTGTTACCATGTCCGAGCTGCCCACAGGGCTGGGAGCCTGGGTTCGAAACCCAGCTCAGTCACTTGATACCTCACAAGCTTGGGCAAGTTGCTTTCCCACTTGGAGCCCCCAGTTTCTTACCCACAAAACAAAGGTCATAACAGCTACCCTACAAGGTTGTCAGGAAGGTAGAAGGAGCTCCGTGCCTTGAGCAGGGTCTGGCCCAGACTGAGGCTTCAGCAAATGGGGACCATGATGGTTTTCCCATCATTAGCCTCTCAGCTGGGGTTAGGCCCCTCGTGTCCTCCCCATGCTCCACCCCGGCTCTGCAGCCACTCTTTTTTTACACACCCAGACTTACTTCAGTTGTTGGAATGTATAAAGATCTCTGAATTCATGTCTCAAGAGGTAAAGTGCAGCGGAAAGACCTTGGACTTCAGATTTTAATAGACTGTGTGACCTTTGGCAAGTTACTCAACCTCTCTGGGCCTCACTTTCTTCCTCTATCCAGGAGGCATGATTATGCCATCACAGGGCCGTTGTGAGAATTAAGGAAGATAACGTGTGTAAAATGTCTAGCGCACAGTAGGCACTCTACAAACAACGCCACTCCCCAACCCCTCTCCATACTTCTCCCTACTCACTGAGTGAATACAGTGATGCCTAAGACAGAGGCCACTCAGACTTCTCCCCCCCGCAGGCCTGCCCGAGTGGCGGACATATCTATTATAGATGCCTCCCATCCCGATAAATATTTCAATGCAAATAAATAAAGGATGCCATGGGTCTCTCAGTGAGTGACTCTTCATGGCTCAGTGCACGGAGTGTCTCTCCCTGATTCCTGCCCAAAGTCAAGATATCTCCTGGGATCCTTCACGGGCTTTAGCCGGACACAATGTGTGCCAGCGTGGGGCTGGAAAGAGACAACTAAGCTTCCTCCTTGCAAAAGGAAGGTGAATTCTTACTTTGGGGTGGCCTGGGGGACACTGGGGAATCCAAGCTTCTGTATCACTGGGGCCTACACTTGAGGGACATCCACCAACTCGTCCCATCAACTAACCCCAGAGGAGTGACAGGGACGGTGCTCCCACAGGTCCAGCCTTGCCCCTGCCATGAAAAGTGGCAACCAAAGGTATCTTCAAAGGAGTTAATTAGAAGGTAAATGAAGGGTCACCTTCCAGGCTAATGGGTCACGATATCCCACCTTTCCCTCCCAAGGAGGAAGGCAAGAGGCACACATTTGACTCATTCATTCATTCATTCACATATTCAATAACAGGTTATGAGTCCCCGCCATGTGCCTAGGGCTTGAAACACGGTGTTGGGAAAGTGGACAAGTCCCCTCCTTGTGGGAAGCAAGGTTCTAAGATGGCCCACAAGATTCCTGCCTCCCCTCGACTCCCCACAGTTAGATGTCCTGTGAGCACCGGCAGGTCTCAGGAATCCAAAGGGATTTCACCCTGTGATTAGGTCATGCTAGCTAGCAAAGGTGAGGGGCTTTTTTTTTTTCAGGTGTAATTGAGGTCTCAAATAGGTAGATTTGAGTTCATGTTGAGTTCATCAAAAGGGATTTTTGTCCTGAGTGAGCCTGACTCCATCAGGTGAAGGTCTTTAAAGAAGACAAGGTCCATCTTGAAGAAAGAAGAGTTTTGGAGAGGGTGTGTAAAAAGGCCACATGGCAAGGAATGGTTCTAGAAGCTCTAGAAGTTCTAGAAGCTACAAGCATCCCCTATCTCCCTCCAACCCCACAGTCGACAGGCAGCAAGAGAGCAAGGACCTCAGCCCTACGGTTGCAAGAAACTGAGTCCTACCAAGAAGCACAGCATCGTGGTGCCTGCCTGACAACTTGAATGCAGTCTTGTGAGGCTGGAATGGCACAGGGATGAGCCAGGAGGAGACCTCTCTGCTAGTGGAGACCTGGCCAAGGGGCAGGAGTCAGGCAGGAGCCAAGGAGAATCCAGAGCGGGGGAGGAGGAAGCAAATTCTAGGTGGATGGAACAGCATGTCAAAAGGCCTGGTGCTAAGTGGCTGAGCCAAAGCGGGAGGTGAGGAGGGACTTTGAAGGTCCCGCCCTGGCACTGAGACTTGATTCTGGGGACAATGACATGCCGAGAGCAACTTTCAGGAGACTGTACTGGCCTGTGGGTGGACAACAGATTGAAGTGGGCCATGCTGGAGGCTGTGAGACCAGTTGGGGGGCTGCTGCGGGCCCCACAGAGAGAGGAGGTGAGGGCCAGGAATGTGGCAGGTGACGTGATTGAAAAACATTAAGCAGGGGAAGCACATAGCACCAGATGAAAACATGGGTGGCTGTCAAGAGGGAGAGGATACCAGAGAAAGGTTCAATTTTCTGGGTAGATGATGGTGTCATTTGCTGAGATGGGGAGGCTGAGGAAGGGGCAGATGTGGGGGAAGAGGAGGCAAAATGAATAATAATAGAAAAACCCACAAAACAATTGGTGTGAGCCAGGACTGTTCGAAGGTGTTTTGCCTACCTGAACCCTTTTAATCCTCCCTACAACCCAATGAGATAGGTACTATCTTTATTCCCATTTTAAAGATGGACAAACTGAGGCACAAAGCGGGAAAGTAGCTACCCCAAGACTGCCCAGCCAGCAAGTGTCAAGGGTCGGATTTGAATACAGCCATTCTGGTTGCCCAGCAGGTTCACGGGCAGAATTGTGAGGACCCCCAGCTGCTGGGTTTCTGGCCCGTGAGGGTGGGATTTCTATTCAGATCATCCCTGAAGCCTGCCTGGGAGCTGAATGGGCAGTGAGATCGACTCCATGACCTGTGGTGATCCTTCTAGCTTCACAGGTCAGGTCTGATTAGAAGTCCTATGGGAGACGAACCCCACCTGATGTGTTCCCAGAGAGACATAACAAGACAAAGGAAATAAAAGGCCCTCAAACTGAGGAGGGCTATCTTGTAGAGGGGTAATAATGGCATGGCATGAGGGGACCCCCAAGGAAGAACAGAAAGTCCCTCTCCTACCCAGACTCTCACACAGACAGACATGGATAGACAGCTCCAAGATGACACCCAGATGACAGGAAAGGAACAGGTCAGAAGGAGCGGGAAATCCACAAGGGGACATCAGAGAAGGGGTCCTAAAGGAAGTGGCATCTCAGCTGTATCTCGTCAACAGAGGGGATTTCAGTAGGCAGAGGAGAGACATCATTCCCAGCTAGAGGTTTGGCATGGGCAAAGGCCCTGAGGTAGCACCTTGATTGTGTCCACCTCCCTCACTAGGCTAGTGTACATCTCAGACACAGGCATCGTGTTTCTTTTTTATCCACTCGACTCTGTTTATTTAATGGACATTGCAAAGGCGGAAAGAGAAGTCAAGATTTCCCTGCCTGGGCTCTTGGAAGTCCAAGTCCATGGGTCCCAGACATGTGTGGGATGGACCCAGCGCCTGGGCAGGCAGGAGGAAGGACAGTGCTTATGTCCTCAGGGCCCTTCGATTATAAAGGAGAGAAGCCTGAGTTTCTGGGCTGTGGCTCTTGTTCCATCTCTCAGACTCACTTTGCTCTGTCCTGGCTTCGCCTTCCGAGGGGCTCTCCCCATGGGTGACAAGATGGCTCTTGTGCTGCTTCCTGAAGAGTTTCAGAGCCCAGTGGACAAAGATGGCATTTCCCCCCTGGTTTCCATTTGGGGTCATCTGACCAGGCTTGAGACCTGCATTCATCCAAATAAGAACCACAAGGCGATGGGAGAGGGGAGGGGTTTTCTGCAGAAGGAAATTATACTGGAGTTAACCACAGAAGGGCAGATGGGTCCAGAACCCCGACAAGAATGGTTGTCCACACAGTGGCTCATTGCTAAACCCTCCCTGCAGCCAAAGGAGTCTTGCTAAGTATGTCCCCAGTGCAGTGACTGGCAGCCTTAGTCCCCCTCTGCTCCCCAGAACCCTCCATGTTGACTCTTTTTGCCTCTATGTATTGGTATCCCTGGAAGTCCCTGAGTGGTCTCTCCCTACCCTCCTTGCTATGCTGCCTGAAATTCAAACCTTTTTACAAGCATGATAGTGGCTCATCCCTGGTATAAACACATCTAGTACTTACAACAATCCCAGGCTCACAGCAGCCTTGTGAGACAGGTCCCAGTGTTTTACAGATGAGGAAACTGAGGCACTGAGAGGCCAAGTAACTTGTCCAAGTTTCCACAGCCAGCCAGGGGCAGAGCTTGGATTCAAACCTTGATGGTCTGGTCCAGATTCATGCTCTTAACCAGCACGCCACAGCCCCTGTCATTGTTGCTAATAGAATGGGGTCCTAAGTTACAATGTGCACATAAGGACCTATGGGGACACTATTTACCTTGTTAATATTTTCCTACCCAAGAGGATATAAAGTACCGTGGGCCCACAGCACAAACTCATCCATCCACCCACATCCACTCATCCATCCACCCACCCACCCATCCAGTCAGCCAGCTTCCCCTCCTTTCACCTCCCACCCATTCATCCACTCATCCATCCATCCATCAATCCAACCAACCATCCATCCATCCACCCATCCATCCATCCATCCATCCATCCATCTATCCATCCACTCATCCACTCATCCATCCATCCATCCATCCATCCACTCATCCACTCATCCATCCATCCATCCATCCACTCATCCACTCATCCATCCATCCATCCATCCATCCATCCAACCAACCATCCATCCATCATCCAACCATCCATCCATCCACCCATCCATCCACTCATCCATCCATCCATCCACTCATCCATCCATCCCTCCACTTATCCTTCCTCCCTCCATTCCTCCTTCCCTCTTTTCTAACTACCCTTCCTCCCTTTGCTGCACTGAAAAGACTGTTAACTATGCCTTTCCTGTAGCTCGGGTATCCAGAGATTGTTCCCAGTATGGGCTCAGAGTCTTGGGGGTGGCCAGGCCCCTGCCCTGGGCAGGAAAAAGTGCAAGCTCACTTCCTCAAAGAAGGCCCTAGCTTCACACGTCTTATCAGACTCCAGCCTACTGCCCAAAGCAAAAAAAAAAAAAAAAAAAAAACTCCAAAAAACAAAAAACCAAAATCCCCAAAACCTCAGGATGGAAGCAATTTCTGGAAACTGGGATGGGTCTTTCCTTCAGCCCATACCTGCCGCACAGGAGACAGACAGACAGACAGACAGAGGCTGTGACCACGTAAAGATGCAGAAGTGGAGCCCCCAACCCAGCCCGTACACTTCCGGAAACACAGCGAGATCTGGAGCGTCAATTATTTAAACCCTAATTAACATAGCTCTGCATGTCTTTTTGGGGGGCGCACTCAGAACACACAGCATTGTTATCGTGGAAGAAAAGAGAGAATGAAATATTGATGGGGGCCTGCTTTGTTCTCGGCTCAGCAAGAGCAGGCTGGTTGTAGGAAGCAGCTTCCCGCCGTTGCTGCAACTTTAATTAGGAAGGTCGGTGGCTTCTCCGGCGTCTTGGATTCCTTTAATTTCCACAGAGGGAAGCGGCTTCTGAATTTTATTGAACACAGTTGAATTTTTATTTTCAAAAATCAAAACAGAAACAGTTCTTGGCATCTGTTATGAGCGCTGGGTGTTATTTGCTCTTTAGAGATAAAGTTGTTTTTATACGGGGAGAGAGAGCCAGGGAAAACGGGGCCGGAGATTTGTCCTGGGAAAGATACTCAGCTGGGAGATGGTAGTCAGCAGAAAAATAAACTCGACTCGACCCAGCTCGGCCTGGGCTCCCGGCACTCGGGCTGGCCCGAGAAATCCATTTGACAATGAACAAGTTTGAGCTGAGGTTGAGGTGGTGGTTAACTCTTGGGGCACTGGAGTCTGACTCTGGCTCCAGAAGTTTCTAGGGGCAGGAAATCCAGGGGAGAGAAGTCGCCGAGGCCCTAGGTTCTGGGGGAAGGCCACGGCAGACCCCTGGGAGGAAGGGGAAGCGGGGAGTGGGGAGGAGGAACCTGGGGGACGGGGTGGGGAGGAGCGGGAAGGGCAGAGCGGAATGCGGATGCCGGAAAGGAGGGTCCCTGGTGACAACATCAGAGGCCAGAGCAGTCTCTGAATGCTCAGTCCCAGGTCCGCATGGGCTCACCCACTCCAGAAGTGATATAGGAGCTAAAAGTGGGATGGAAGGGAAGGGAAGGGAGGCAGGGAGGGAGGGAAGAAGGGCAATGTATTTCAAGGTCAAGAATGACAAGGAAGGCATTCTAGGCAGAGGGCACGGCCTCTGCAAAGGTATGGAAGGATGTGAACGTGGATCAGAAATGTACTTGAGTCATGCAGAGGAAGCAGACGAATACGAGGTCTGCCCCGGTGCCAAGGTCTCTGCAGGCTCAGTGTCGAGATGCCAAGCAGACCAAGGGGTCTTGAGCTGGAGCGGCTCAGCCTGATCTCCTGGGAGCAGGGATGTGGGTGCCTAGCACACACCCTCTCATTTAGCTCACGCCCAACTCTGCATGTAGCCCTCAGATCCTCCCATCTGCCTGGATTATGAGTTGTAAGCGATGGTGGCGTGGTAGCCTGGAATGAAGTCACTTGTGTAGCCACAAGCAGGTCCCGGTTGCAGCTGAGCTCGGGTGGTGTGGTTACTCAACAGATCTGGGGCATGCCTACTATAAGAGACGCTATCAGAGCTCCATCCCCTGCCCCCAGGGGGCCCTTTCCCCATCTTGCACACTGAATTCCACTTCTGGGTGTGCATGCTCTCCCACTAGCCCCCACCTGAGACTTTTTGTTTCTGGAAGATACTCTGCTCAGCTGGAAGTGTCTGGCATGTGCCTCCTTCTAGAGCAGCATGATGGGTGTGGGATACAAAAGCTTTCCCCTCTTCTGCCCCTGGCCAGGACAACTCAGATGCGGGACCCCCTGCAAAATGTTGCTTGCCATGCGCCCTCTCTTGGCCTCCTCCCCTTCCCTGTCCCACTTGCTCGCTCCCTATGGATTGCTCCCAGAAATGCTTCCTAGACATAATTTTCACTTGACTTTGTCTCAGGGTCGGTCTTAGGGAACACGATGGCAAACTGGCCATTGTTTCCTTCCTGGGCCTCACAGTGTTAAATAAGTCACACACATGCATCCATGCACACCACCCATGACCACCACAAAGTCCCAAGCAATAATCTAGTTGCTGGAGAAGCCACAGAGAGCCAAACTGTTAGGAGCCCCTCCCCCTCAAGGAGCTGATACTCCCATGGGGGAGACAGACAACACAAACATTAAGCAAATGAGGTAGTCAGGAAAGTCATCTCTAACTTTTGCCTAGACATGGAGAGAAGTTAGAAAGATTGCAAGCCGTGACAATAACCCACATAAGAAATTAAGGGTGTCCCAGGGAGAAGCAATAGCATGTGCAAAGGCCCTGAGGCAGGATATATTAGGACTGTTCAGGAATATCCAGGAGGCCAGTTTGGCAGAGGCTGAGTTCATGTGGGGGAGAATAAAAGATGAGGGTCAGCGAGGAATGGAGTGTAGGTACTGCTAGGCCCTTACTTCCCACTGCACACACATCTGCTTTTATTTTGAATGTGGTGGGAACCTGCAGGAGGTTCTCTATCTTTGTTTCATGCAGAGTAATTCCAACCCCATTCAGAAGCCCAAGAGGGACCTGGCCTCCCCCAAGTGAACTTGCAAAGAACAGAGCTACCTAGGTGGAGACTGCCATCTCTTTAAAAGTCTTCTTGCAGGGGCACCTGGGTGGCTCAGTCGTTAAGCATCTGCCTTCGGCTCAGGTCTTGGGATCGAGCCCCACCTTGGGGTCCCTGCTTGCCGGGAAGCCTGCTTCTCCCTCTCCCACTCCCCCTGCTTATATTCCCTCTCCTCTGTCAAATAAATAAATAAAATCTTTTAAAAAAAAAAAAAAGGTCTTCTTGCACCAGCGGCCACAAGAATGGATTTTTCTGCATCTTTTTACACACGTGCGTGCACACAGACACACACCCACATGCTTGAGATGCTGCCTCTTCTTCTCTCACTCCCTTATTTATTCAACAAGCATTCATTGGGCTCCTAGACCCATCAGGTGCTCCTTGGGAGCACACTGGTGAGCAAAAGAAAAACGGGGACCTGCCCAAGCAGGCCTCACATTCCTGGGGAGGGGAAAGGGGATAATAAACAAATGATCAGAAATACATGTAAAACAGACTTCCAAGAGTGCCAGGTCTTCTACAGAAAAATAAAACAGGTGATGGATCTCAGCTGGGAAGACTTAGCCTCCAGGACATGTTTGATAACATTTGAAGATATTTTGGATTGTGATAACCTTTGGGGGATGGGTGCTCCTGGCGTCTAGTGAGTTGAGGTCAGAGATGCTGTGAAACATCCTCTAAGGTACAGAACAGTTCCCACAACAAAGAATTATCCAGGGCAAAACACAATAGTGCTGAGCTTAAGAAGCCATAGATCAGAGGAAAGACAGTGACAGGGAAGAGCCCCCAAAGCCAGAAGGGACTGGAAAGACCCTCCAGTGGAGGAGGTCACATTTTGGCAGAGACACGAAGGAAAATGGGAAAAGCTTTCCAGGCACAGGGAACAGCCAACTGGAAGGCTCTGAGCGGGCAAAGTGTTTGATGTGATCAAGGAATGCAGGTAGACATAGCTCATCCTTTTTAAAGATTTCAGGATAGATTACTTTGAGAATCAGCGACCTCAAGAAACACAGATTTCACCTTGGAATAACTTCTAAACGTCCTCTTCCCCCCAAAACCGAGGTGTCCCTATTCACTGGAAGAGCTGGGGCAATTTCCACCCTACACTGGTATCCAAGCTGGGCATCTTGGTGAGAAAAGGGAACTTCCCTCTAGGATAGAACTCCTGACCCCTTGGACTTGGATCAGGGCCTGGGAATCAGGGAGGGGAGTCCCTCTTGCTCACAACCCTGTCGGGAGATAATTCCTTCCAACTGCAAAATTAGGGCAAGACACCCGTAAAGCATTTTGCACCATGATGATTTGGCTTTCCATCTCATAGCAACCTGGAAAAGTTAGTGGGTCCAGTGACATCATCCCCATCCTCTATTTTTTAGGGGCAGCTGAGGCTCCGGAGAAGCCAGGACTTGTCCAAGGTTTATAGACAGCCAGAGCAGGGGCTGAGGCCAGCCTTGTTTGCCAGCCCTGCTCTGATTTTACAAACAAGGCTCAGCTTTGAGAGCCTCTGTTTCCCAGGCCCACACCCTCTTTGCTGTGACATTTCCTCTTCCCCCCTCGAGGGCCCAGCCTCGCTGGAGGCTTTGATTAAAAATGCACCTCCTAATCTCATCAGAGGCCAGAAACATGCATATATGCAAATCAACATCTGCTCCTCTACTCGGGGAAGGATCTTCCCAGAGTGCTCTGGGAAAAGGGGCCCAGCCCACTGAACTCTGAAGGGAAGGCTCCAGAACATCCGAAAGTCACTTCAAAATCCCTGGGTCCCTGAAGAAAATTCACTCTTAATGTAATTGGAGGTTATACTTGAAGGAGCAAGAGAGGAGGGGTCCCAGCGTGGCGTACCTCAAGCTGTGGCTCCTTCCTAAGCCAGCCTTTTCCACGTTACAGAAGACATGATGGTCTTGTCCCTGGTCTAGGGGAGCCCGCCCCTCTGGCTGACAAGGAAGTCACAGCTGGGGGTCACCTCTTGGCTCTGATCGGTATCTTCTTTGCCAACTGGAAGGCATAGGACAGTTTTTCAAGAGAACTACTGTATGCACGCCTAGGGCTCACCACACCAGCTGCTGTAACAAGTGACCCTCCAAGTCTCTCCGGCTTAAGACCGCGAAACTCCATGCGAAGTCTGCAATGGTGGCAGGGAATGGGCGTGAGGCTAGTCCTGGGCTCCGTGAAAACATTCACGGTAGGCTTCTTCTGCCTGGTGGCCCATCCCGCCTCTGGGAGCTGAGCCTCCGTGGAGCACCGCTGGGAGGGATGGTGGGCCAGGCCTGGAAGTGACACGCTTTGCATCATGTCCACACTCCAGTGTCGCCAACTTAGTTCCATGGCCTTGCCTCACTGCAAGGGAGGCTGGGAGATACAATCTAGCAGGACAGCCAGGAGAAAGAGGAGAAGGTAGAAAGGAATGCTCAGGAGGGGTGTCTGTCACAGCCCTTCTCTCGGACAACTTTGGCATTGAAGGGCCCTCACAGTGTTGACTGGCTTAAGCCCCCTTGGCTATAAGTAACAGAAAGAGCATTGTGACGTTTACTGGTAGAACATTAAGGAATCACTGAACTGGGGTATGGCGGGGCTGCTCTGGAAGGCCAGGGAACAGCCGCCATGGCCATGGGGTCACAGCAGGAATGGTCTCTGGTCAGGAGGCAGGCCATATCCTGGGTGAGGGGAGTCACTTGTATCTTCGTCCTTGCGTCACGGGTTCCATGAATAGAGTCCCTACGAGTGCACCCAGTGGGCCACATGGAGATCCCACACCTGACCCCCAGCTGTAGAAAGAAGAGAGGACTGACATTTTCTGGTGGCTTCCACACAGCAGGCAACACGCCTGCCTGTGTCATTCCACCCAAGGTACCCCTCTGAGGAGAGGGGTGATCTCCACAGAGGAATCAGGAGGCTGACTTTGGGAGACCAGAGGCTGGGACCCCAGAGAGTCTGTTACCAAGATTCGAGCTCTTCTTTTTTTGGTGGGCCCCCTAGGGAATGGAGCGCAGAGGTCAGAAGGGAGGCAGAACTGAATTCCCAGTCTTCCCGTGGTTTCGGTGACCAGTTTCCAATCAGTGATGGATGGAATCTGACGCCATTTTCCTTTTTCAAAGCCTGTGAGGCCCCAGGTCTCTCTTCTGAGGCTTCTGCCTTGTCAGAGTCTGAAGTCAACCGATTCATCTAGGTGAAAGAAATTTACCTTTCAGAGGTGGCCTAAGTGGTGGTGGTAGGGTTACAGAAGAAAGGCTGGAAGGCAGAAACACCTGTTCGAGCCATCACAGAGGGTAGCCTCAGGGACAGCCATAGAACTGGCACTGAGATAGGCTGTTGGCTTCTGTGTTTCTCCTTGCTCCCCAACACTTTGGACCCTATTTTTGCTTGTGGTGGAGGGAATATATATTTGTATGTGATTATATTCCAAGAATGTGGTAGACATGAGCTGGTGTGCCTTCCCAACATCCGTGCAGCCTGTTGCTGGAAAGAAAACCCCGATTCCCTTTGGGGATTCCCCCCCCCCACTTCAGGTTATGTGCTCACATGCGGCTCATCTGAGCTCCCAGCAACAGGTGGCATGGGCCTGATCACGTAGAACCCAGCCATTGGTTTAGGGGAGGGCACGTGACCCAGTGTGGGCATGTCAAATGGAATCCCAGAGCAATGGGCCAGAGACCCTCTCTTTCTCTCGTAGATAAAAAGGTAGATCAGCCTAGAGCTGCTGATGGCCATTGTTCCTGACAAAGTATGAAGCAGGCCAAGGAAGACAGATTGAAAGACTCAGAGCAGTAGGTCCCTAATTTGATGGGATGAATAGTGTCCCCTGAAAAAATTCATATGTTGAAGCCTCAACCCCCAATGTGACTGTGTTTGGAGGTCCAGCCTTTCAAGAGATAATGAGAGTCAAACCAGGTCGTAGTGGGGGGTTCCAACCCAATAGGTCTGGTGTCCATTTAATAAGAGTAGAGATGCTTTGCTTGTGCAGAGAAAAAGACCATTGAGGAGTCAAGAAGAGAGTCCTCAGGAGAAACCAGTTCTGCCAGCACCTTGACCTTGGACTTCCAGCCTCCAGAGCTGTGAGGAAGTAGATTTCTGTTGTTTCAGATGCCCTGTCTATGGTATTGGTTATGGTGGCCAAGCTGACCAATACACCTGCTGACATCAATTAATGCCTGGGCCAGCTGTGCCGGACATCTGACAAGCTTATTCTGAACAATTTCAGTTATGTGAGCCCACCAATTCCTTTTTGTCTTAAGCTAGTTTGACTCAGATTTTCTTTTTTTAAAGACTTTATTTATTTATTTATTTATTTGAGATGGGGGAGCGCTTGCGTGAGAGAGAGACCTCATGAGTGGTGGGGGGAGAGGGAGAAGCAGGCTCTCCACTGAGCAAGGAGGCCAACGTGGAGCTCTCTATCAAGACCCTGGATCATGGCCTGAGCCAAAGGTAGACACTTAACCGACTGAGCCACCCAGGCACCCTGACTTAGATTTTCTTTACTTGCAAATCGCAGATAAAGAAGTCCCCATTATTACAAAATATTAACACTGGTAATCTCAAGGTATTGGATTAGGGGTATTTTCTTTTCTTTTTATTTTACTGCTCTGGATTTTATAAAATGCATTTGGATTACTTCTGTATTTTTTTAAAGGTTTTATATAAGGAAAATATTTGTGTTTTTCTGCCATGCCTCAAGGACAAATGAATTTCTCCTCCCAGATGCCACGAAAGGCCCAGTAGGAGAATGTTAGGGGATAGGAAGATCACCACCTGTGAAGGCCATCTTATGCAGCAGTGACCAGATCCTGGCATGTTTTATTCCAATGCATTTTCACAAAGGCTCAGCCAAGTAGGTCCTGTCCATATCCCCTCAGGCACAGATGAGAAGACAGATGTTCTAGGAGATGATGTCTTAGCTAAGATCATCCCAGGAGTAAGTTGCAAGGTGGGGATTTGGCTCTGGATTTTCCTGATGCCAAAGTTCACTTTTTGCTGCAGCAGATAAACAAACTGATGTCCTGATCACAAAGCCCTGAGGACTGGTGGCGATAGAAGGGGGCTCTTAGGCTGTGATGATGATGCCTAGACTACGTCAAGGTCTCCGTGCTTGGGGTGTGGGAGAACATGGAGCAAAAGCCAATGAGATTTCTCTGAGTCAGTTCCAAAAAACTGATCAATTCAGTAACTACTGTATTGTTTTTAAAATATGTGCATGTATTTACATGTCTGTACATCTGTGTGTGCATATAGATCTTGGTCTGTGTCATAGTTACATTTATATCCTTATAATTATACCTATTGGGTTGAATCACGTGAAATTGACAGTATCAGGCCACTTCTGTTCTATAAAAATGGCTCTTCTAAACACATTAGCTTTATACATATACTTCATCTATAACTACATCTATCACAACACCAAAAAACTCACAAAGACTCCTCCAGTTCTGAATCTGAGGGTTCAGGGGTCTGGCTGCTCTGGGACAGAAAGGAAGCAAAGCCTTGGGGACTTTGGGGTCAAGGAAGCCCAAAGATGGCTGCCCAGCTGTCCTGGCCTCCAAGAAAGCTGGTCCCCTCCCCTCCCTCTGCTGACCCGGGGAGGAGGCCCTCATTAACCCGCCACTGTCCCTTCTACAGCAGAAAGGACTGATCAATAACCCTTTTGCCACTGGCTTGTGTTGATGGGCAAAATAGAGGCAGCTCACAGGGAGGGGCTGGGCCCCAGGCCTGTGTCCCCTGGGGTGAAATCAGAGGCTGCAAGACAGAGCCAGGGCAGAGGGAGGAGGCCTGCTGTAGGCTCTGCTTTGGGCCAGTCTGGTTTCTCCCTTCCTGGCCCCCGGCTTGGGCAAGGGAGCTCCCTCCAGTACAGCCAACCCATGCCAATCCCCTTGAAGGCTCAGTTAGTCTGGCCTCCGGGCGCCCCCTTCTCAGTCCCACAGGCCTCTGGCGGCCCAGCTGAGCCCCCGGCCGCCTCCTCTGGCCACGGGGCTGTTTGTGGAGCCGTCCCAGCCAGCTCTGAGCCTCTGTCTTCCTATTTAGACAAACAAACAAAAGCCGGTTTGGTTACCACGGGCGGGCTGTGAGGCGTCCAACACAAACCGAGGCCGCCCGCCTGGCGTCTCCAAACGCCCCGGGTTCGGTTCAGGCGGTCCCAGGATATTTGCCTCATTCCTGCTCTGGCCTTGTTACCCACTCTCCATGCCTCAGTGACACACCTCCTCCAGCCCCTTAATGGAAGCTGTGGGGGAATGGGGCCTAGAAGAAGAAGGCCGGGGCCCCAAAGTCTCCGGGTCCTGACCGAGACTAGAATGTTCTGATATCCTTGAAGAGCTGGAATGCCCTGCTTCAGAAAGGCTTAGAGAGAGCCTTGTCTGACACCCATTTAACAGATGGGAAAACCAAGGCCAGAGAAAAGGGACTTTCCAAGGTTATAGAGTGTACTGGGGACAAAGCTTTCAAAATCCACAAGCAGGTTCTGGAGTGATCTACACAGTAGAATTTGAGGTGTACCTCCTGATAGATTTTTTTTCTTCCATGAGGGCCTGGATATCTTGGATTTCTACTGTTAGAGCCCTATTCCTCGAATCCAGATGCGCTGGTAAAAATCTCCTTGATAATGAGTTAAGGAAAGCAAGCAATGTACAGACAAATGTCTATAAAAGTGTTTGGTATCCTGTGTGTGTGTGTGTGTGTGTGTGTGTGATTTTTAAAAAATTTTTAAAAAATCACACACACACACATACACACGCTCGGATGAATACTTCTGGCAGTGTATCCAGGAAACTACTAGCAGAGGTGCCTCTGGGGAGAAAGGCAGAAGATACAATTGTTCGAAGACTGACTTTCCACTGTAAGCTCTTCTGCACACTTCTTACTCAGTACATTTTCACTTTGCAGTCATAAAAATAAGGGCACACGCTCCCATCGTCCTCACTGGCTATGAGCAAGTACTGTTCTTGGTGTTTTATAGACACAGATTTCATCCTCCTAATAACCCCACCATGGCGTTTTAATATTATCCCCATTGCACAGACAAGGAGACTGAGGCATGAACAACCTGTTTGAGGCCACGCAGTCAGCAGGAGGCAGGCAGCCCTGAAATTTGACCTCTGATTGCCCAAAGTGCAGACATGTCACGTCTGTATTCGTCCGCCGCTCCATAAACAGTGACTGGACAAGACATGAGAAGGTGCATTTCTTGGGGGTGGAAACAAGGAGGGGAGGTAATCTGCTTCACACAAGCTTTCAGACAACTCAATGACCATCAGACTCACTGGCCAGTGCCCGGTGGGAGAGGGGGAGGTGGGACAGGGCATGAGCCTCACACATGTGGGGTTGGTAGGGAGGAAATGGCTCTGGAGCAGGGGTACAAGGAGGCTGGGGAGAAAAAGGACACATGTCTGCCAAAAACTTGCCCATCACCATTCTTCTGACCAATCACAGAGGGCTAGAAGGAACCAGGACCAGCACCCCAGAAGAAGGAAGAAGCTGGTTTTTAGGGACTCATTCCTTCAGCAAGAGCAATGGGAGGGTCTTGGTTCCAGTGCTGCCTCCTCAAATTTCCAACCCTGGAAGAATAATAAATATTAATAGAGTAATAGTAGTTATAAGAGTATTTTGGCAGATTAAAGATGGCTATGGATTCTTTGACATCCTCCTATGGCACGCTGAAGTATCTGGCTCTTCTTGAACCTGGGTGCTCTGTTACTGCTTTGAGGGATCCAATATGGTGGAAGGCCAGGGTGCTTGTTCCCAGGCTCGGGCCTTTAGAGACAGCAGCTTCTACTTCCAATCTCCAGTAACACTTACTCTTGGCACCCCGAGCCACGTGTGAGAACCCACCCAATTTGCTGGAGAGACCACATGAAGAGGGGTAGGAGCTCAGAGGAGCTCAGCCTTCCCACGAATGTGAGTTAAGGCATCTTGGAACCTCCAAACTGGCCCAGTCACCCACTGAATACCACCAAGGGACCCCAGGCAATACCACTTAGAGCAAAAGAATTATCTAGCAGAGCCCCAGGCAGATTCCCAACTCAGCTCACCATCTCCCGGGTCATGAAAGAGAATATTGACCCCAACCTGGGGTGCTTGGCCTGCCCCCATTATCACACTGTGCTACGCAGGGAAGGCATTTATATTTGGGACTTCCGATTTAATGAAGCAGGCTTTACCTGCTTTTCACCTAATCTTCAGTGAGGGATTAATTACAGGAGTGTCCCAAATTTGTTCATGCTTCTTCTGTCTCCATCCTTCGGTGGATCCCTTCACATGACTTGCTTTGGCCAGTGGGACAGTGGCAGACGTCTCTGATGCAAGCAGAGACTTGAAAAACCTTGAAGCATGGGGGCTTACCTTCTCGTAGCTCTTGAAATCCTGCAACTTGGGCGAGGTGGCTGGAGGATGACAAGCTACAAAAGAGGAAGCCCCAGTTCTCCCAAATATCCCAGCGGGGCCCATCACCAGCCAGCCAGCCTCAGCTGGTCCACTGGCTGACTGTAGATAAGTTCAGCCAAGATGACCCAAATCTGGCCCAGACTAGAAGGAATTCCCAGCTAAGCTCAGCCAAATTGCTGTCATGTAGAACTGTGAATTAGTAGAAAGCTGTTTTTTAAAGGTCACTAAATTTGGGGAGGTTTTGTTACACAGCAAAAGCAAATTAATATACCTGCTAACCAAGTATCTGACAAACCCAGGGAAGTCAAAGAGAAATGCAGGGAAGTATTTGGAAACGGCTTCCAGATCCACATCTTCACAGAGAAAAACAGGCTAGTATAGGATCCCTTTCAAGTGGCGGGGGTCCTGATTTGCCCATTCCCACCATCCTACCCCCCATTTCTAGCCCCCATTTCCCCCTAAGCCCTCGAGTGCCTGGTATATTTGTGACCTCGCTATCCTACAAAGAGCCCAGGCAAAAACCCAGTGTGACTTGTTCATATTTTCTCACCTTAATTAAAAGTCCAAATGGGACTATTGGCAGGTTGGGCCCTCATCTGAAAATTAAGCCATATTCCCATTACTAGGAACATCTAATTAAAACATCCGTTAAAAGTCCATTTAACATTAAGTTAATGGGGAAAGCCAGGAGGAATTCAATTAGATTTTATTTCTGTAAAATTAATATTAGTAACTTTTTAAAAAAATGTCCCCCGTGCTGATTGTTATTCATAAAAGGCTCTCTGAGCCTCAGGATGGGAGTCTTGGAGATCAGGTTGAACTCAAGTGGGATTCTAGCGGAAGACACAAGAGTTGATGTGCTAAGTTCTGGATGAAGAAGAGGGAGTCCTTGGGTTTGCACCCAAATCTTCCCATAACCCTAACCCAGGAGGCTCCAGGCTAGGAATCTGGAGATCTGGTTCTGGTCTGGGGACTTTGGCCAAGCCACTCAGGCTTTTTTGATCCAGCTTGCCCTTCTGTCCAACAGGAGTACCAAATATGGTTCTGACTTGCTGTATCACGGGTGTGTCTTGAGGCCATAAGATATTGAAGATGAATGAACTTTAAGTGAGAAACTTGGCCCAAAGGAAGGGAGGAGGAAGAGGAATGAGGCTGGAGCCACACCACCTTCAACCTACAGTCTACACTGGGAGACACTCAACCAGAATGCAGTGGGCACTCAATTAATGGCAGCCCTTGTCTTTATTGTATCAGCGGGTTAGATTTGCCAAAGAAACTAGGTAATCAGTTTATTTTTTGGCAAAATAAAAAGCTGCCTGCTCATTTAAAAATGGGAAAAATGGAAATACAAAGGGAAACCATCCTAAATTCTATTGCTAAGAAATAACCACTGTTCACATGACTGCCTATTACTCCCGCTGTTTCATTCACATATACGCTCATGGAACATTACATAAATTGATAGAAAGATGGACAGATGGATCAAAATGGAAACAAGTTATTGAAATGGACTCTAGCTTTCCCCATTAACTTAACGGACTTTTTACATTAAAGAAGCTGTATACGCTATTTTATCCAAAAGTCAAGGAATATGTTTAACTTGAATTCAATGGAAGAGGAATAAAATTGTGAAATGAAAATATTGTTGAATATTTCATTTCAAGAGATATCCTTTCTTAAAAGAATCATGGTTTAAGAAAAAAAAAAAAAAAGACAAGACAAGACTTTAAAAACATGAAAATCTCAGTCCAGGACAATGGTCTGAAGGTGTCCCCCAAAATTCACTTGTTGAGACCTAACTCCCAAGGTGATGGTATTAGGAGCTGGGGCTATAGGGAGGGTGATGAGGTCATGAGGGCGAACTCTCGGGAATGGGATTATGCCCTTATAAAAGAGATCCTAGAAAGCCTCCCTCTGCCTTGTGAGGACACAACGAGAAGTTAACATCTGTAACTCCAAAGAGGTTCCTCACCAGACCCGGGTCAGTCTGGCTCCTTGATCCTGGACTTCCAGCCTCCAGAACTTCGAGAATAAATTTCTGTTGCTCATCAACCACCCACTCAATGGTATTCCACTATAGCAGCCCAAAGGGGTCAAGCCATCTAAAGGAAGCTGTTGACTCCAAGGAATGAAAAAGTAGCCCACGCTCACCTGAACAGTAAGGGGATTTATGTGTTTACAGAAATGATCCGATCCAGTGATCAGAATCAGGCTGTTCAATGATTTTAAGGGTTTGATTCCTTCTCTCCTCTCTGCTACTCCAGACTCTTGCCCCAGGATGCTTTCTTCACAGCTGGTTGCTCAGATAATATAGAACAGTGACTCACCTACCTCCCCTGCTTTAATTGGATCCTTACAACCTCTCAAAAGAAAGATACTGTTAGTATTTCTCTTCTGTAAATGAAAAAAATGATGCTCAGAGAGGTTGAGTGACTTCTCAAAGGGGCTGAACCTGAATCCTAAAAAAGCGGTCTGGGACAGATTATATTATGGACCCTGAGGGTTCCCCCTTGGTCATGTGACTTTGCGTTACCTCTCAGTGAAAGAGTGTAGTTACCCCCTCTTTGCCTTCGGGTCCAGTCCTGTGACTTTCTTTGGCCAAGATCATGAGACAGAAGCTGACCATGTGACAGTTTCAGTCTTACCCTTAAGAGGTTTTTCTTTACTTGCTGGAACATTCTCTGGCTAGCTCATGGAACCAAACAGGATAATAAAAGAAGAGGAATAGACTTCACACACATTTCCAGGTAAAGCAGAACTGCCCCAAATCCACAGTCTAGATTGGCTGCTTCGTAGAGGAATCACAAACACATCAGCAAAAGTGGTTTCAGTGCACATTAGCTAAACTAATTCTTATTGTTACAAGCCACTGAGAGTTTATTCCCCGTCTCCCCCCACCACTTTTTTTTTGTTGTTGTTGTTGTTATGCAGCTTTATCGTGGCAATAGCTAACTGATACAGTCTGACTCCAGAGCCTGTGTGCTCTCCACTGCCAGGTCACACCACCCCTGTCTGCTGTATACTTCCCTTCCGCTAAATGGAGACCATTGTGAGGAGAGGGCTGGAGGCCGAGAGAGATGACTCGGGTCTGGGCAGTGGGCCTCAGAAGGACTCTGGGGCTGGCAAGGGGCTGTATCTCTCAGGCTCGTCTGAGCAACTAGCCAGTGCTGAGCCTCTCAATTATGCGTTGCTTTCAATCCACAGGGCCTGCAAAAGTCACAGTGCATCGTTGTCAGCAAGGCATACCTCTGGCTTCCTCTGGATGCTTTCTCTTTATCTTCCTCTCTCAACACTGGGCTGCCTTATACCTCTGGAAACCAAGCTTTTTGAGGAGCTGTTCCAGAAGAAACCTGGAAAAGAGTACGGGAAGGACAAGAGGACAGGGGAAGAAGCTGAGCAAAGCCATGGGCCCCACAAGTGTCCGTTCTCAGACTAATGCTGTGGGGAGCTCTGGGGAGTAGATGGCCCAGAGTGGTCCCACCTTAAGGTAAGGGGACTGGGTTTGTGGCCTCATATCACTCATTGACTGAAGTCGGCTTCCTCAGTGGGATGATGAGGGGAACATGGGATCTCTTATGGGTCTCCAGGTGAAGCGGCTCACCTGGTTGAAGATTCTCGAAGATTCTCCAGAGAGGGGCACTAGTGGGCCACATGACTCCCACTTTAAGCAGCCAGAGTAGATGCTCCTATGCCAATTGCTCTGGCTAACTCCTCCTTATCCTTCAGTTTTCCACATGAACGCCACCTCCTCTAGGAAGCTGTCCCTGTTCCCTCCCTCTTTGGCTGCATTGCTTGGTTCTTCTTCTTCTTCTTTTTTAAAATATTTTATTTATTTATTTATTTGTCAGAGAGAGAGAGAGAGAACAGGCAGGCAGAGTGGCAGCAGACGCAGAGGGAGAAGCAGGTTCCCTGCTGAGCAAGGAGCCTAATGCGGGACTCGATCCCAGGACATTGGGATCATGACTTGAGCTGAAGGCAGCTGTTTAGCCAACTGAGCCACCCAGGCATCCCATTGCTTGGTTCTTATCTAGATTCCTATAGCTTTGACTCCCATTGGACAGTAAACAATCAATGCCCTTGTCCCCTTCAGTGCCCACTCCACGAAGGCAGAGACCAGGTCTGCCTTGTTCACTGTTCAATTGTTATCATAATAGTGGCTCAATAAATGCTTTTCGAAGGAAGGGAATGAGCGAGGAAGAAGGGAGAGTAGAAATAAAAGAGATGGGTCCCTGCCAAGTACTCTTAGAATGGATCCTTCAGCACTAAGTTTGAGATGTCTGTGAAACATGAACTGAGCCAGAGAACCGACCCCTTGGCCTGAGGTTCTGAGAGTCATCAGTGTCACGTGTTGACTGAACCTGTGACATTAGCTCAGAGGAAGCACTGAGCCTGAGCCCTCATTCAGGAGGACCTCCTGCCTCTCCCAGGGCAGTCCTGCCTACCCCTCCCACCCCCTGCTGGGCTTCTTACAGCCGTGGGAACGGAGCCCTCCGCTTTCCTCCCATATTCCTCTTCGTCACCCCACAGATGCAGCTTAGAGCCAGACAGACCTGCACAGACCATCTTGTCTTGCTCCCTTCCTGGACAAATGGGGCACTGAGACAGCCAGCATTTGATTCCAGGTCACCCAGCAAGTCAGAGGCATCCCTGGGACTAGAATCCAGCACGCCCAGGGCCGAAGCCTGTGCTGTCTCCCTGTCCCCTCTGTCCCAGGCAGCCCCTGCACACTCTTGGGCTTAACTCTGCAGATTAATTTGATCTTGGGGCAGAATCCTGGGGCAGATGATTCTGCCACTGCACTGTCGTAGGACACACAGGCAGAAGTGTGTGCGTGGCCTTCCCCACTGAGACAGGGGGGGTGGGTGTGTTCCTCTGCTAAAGGTGCCATGGTTTGGTCACCATGTCCAGGTTACAGCTGTAGAACCATCTACAGACATAGGAAGGATCCTTGAGGTCCCAGAGTTCAACTTTCTCCTGGGACAGAAGGTAAACTGAGGCACAGTGCCCTTTCAATGTAGTACCAGGGCTACGACCAAGCTCATCTTGCCTCTTTGGCGGTGGTTCTGTGCCAGATGCCATCCATTGCCTACCCAAACCCATCACTCACGCCCCCTCCCCTTTTGCTAATCCTCCCAGCCAATGAGAGGTGACAGGGCAATATTTGGGATATGGCTTAACCATATCAAATACAAAGGCAAAGCCTCATTAGAAGAAAATCTTTGCTTTGACCCTCTTCCCTCTGCCTTTGATGCACATGGGAGGTCTAGAGAACCACCAGCCATTTGGGGATCAGGAAACAAATGCATGAGGTCCAAAGTCAACATCCCAAGGATGCTGGAACCGAAAGATGAAACAAACCTCGGACCTTGATCACATCATTGAGCCACTGAACCAATGCCCCACACAGTCACGCTCCAGTCTCCTGATGGCTTGTCGTGGGAGAAGAAGAATCCCCTATTAATTTGGATCACAGTAGCAGACTTTTCTGTTCCTTGAAGCTGGCATTCCTGACGGACAGAGACATTTTCCACACTGTTTCATAACTACCCTTTGGGGTAGCCGGGCCACGTAGCAGTACGCATGTCCATATCGTGGAAACTGGAGTGTGTCTGCCTGGCTTTGAGCTGTCTCTCCCCTCCAGCTCTTGCTAACTCCAGATTTGCCACAAAGACATGCATGTCCTTTGGTCCCGGGCTTGCTGAACAAAGGGGGTGGAAATGTGTTCTCCAAACAAACACTGTCCCAGCACATCGTGTGGGTCCTGGGTTTGCAGGAATATCAAATAGCGCTGAATTAGGCCACGGTTTGGGAAGCCCTGGCTGCCGCCCCGCTGGTTCTGGGGCTTCGTCTTGGGAGAGCGGTGGTGGGGCCAGCACTGGAGAGGGAGGAAGCGCAATGGGTCGCCATTACTAAACGAAAAATGGCTCCACTTGGGAAAACAATTAAAAAAAAAAAAAAAACCCAAATTGAAAACAAAACAAAACCACCCCCAGCCATGGGAGACTTTTAGCAGAATGAGAGCTGCTTCAAACAGTCTGTAAGAAGAAAGTGGGGTCGGACATACATTTCCTGTCAGCTGAGTTCTACAGGCTCTCGTTGTCCCTGGAAGCCTGTGGTCCAAACCAGAGCAGTCATGCGTGGGGCACTAGAGCTCTGGGTCTCTGGAAAGCAGGGGACCCAAAGCCCGGATCCCCTCAGAGAAGCCCATCACCCAGGCGCCCCTGCCTTGTGTGGATATGGTACGCCCCTTCTCAGCCTGGGATCTCCTCACCCTGACAAAAGCCGGCTCCTAAGGGGAAGATGGGCTTCTGTCTTGCCTGTTGGAGCCCCTCTTAGAAGCCAGGGGTCCCTCTGGAGCAGTTTGAGCTTCCCACCCTACAGGACTTGGTCCACACTAAAGCTCTAGGTCCTGGTGACTTAACTCTCCTCTGTTGCAACCAGCAGGCCCTAAAAGGTCAGTGGTTTGACACCATAGAACTTTCTTTTTCATTCATATTATGAGTCTAAGGCAGGAGGGTCTGGTCCCATGAGATGATTGACACCTGGTGATGAGGGAATTGAGATCTTATATTTATGCTTCACTCTCCCTAGGACCCTGCTGTCCTCTATGTTAATCCATAGATGACAAAAAAAAAAAAAAGGAAGGTAGTCCTATTTTCTTCAGTTCCTGGAACATGGAAGTTAAATAACTTGCTCAAAGTCCATGGAGCCCAGCCCCAGCAACCAGCTGGACATGTCCAGCTGCATGTTCTACAGGTACCTCAAAAAGGACTTCTCATCCACACCCCTTGCTCCTTCCACTTGTGTCAACACGAGTCTCCAAACCCCAGGGATGCCCCAAGGTCATCTGGAGCTGGCTGTCTCCTCTCTCCCCAGACCTCATTAACTCTGAGCACGACATTCTGTTTTGCCTGCTTTGTTTGCCCCACCCACCCCCGCACCTGTGCTCATGGCTATGCTCCCTGCCTTCACAGGGCTCCCGGTTACATTATGAGCCCCCGAGGTTAGCACAGCAAGTCTCCATGGAGCTGAGCGTGGGGCCTGACACTTGAATATGGAACAATGCCGAAGACATCCGTATGATGCTGGAATCCAGAATGGTGATGCCAGGAAAAGCCTTCTCTCTCCGCCCGAAAGCCCATACAACAGCATGTTCAGGGCATCTGGGTTCCCAGGTTCAATTCCTGCCTCTTTCAGTGACCGTCTGGGGGGCCCTGGGCATGTCAGTTTGCCTGCAGAAGCCTCAGTTTGCACATCTGTAAACTGGGAATAATAAGAGTCCCTACCTCTAGGACTGGTGAGACGAATAATCGAGACAGTGATACGCAGCATTGCCTGAGCACCCAGGACACTTGAAAAACAGAGCGATTGGTACCTGTGTGTTCCAGGTGGTTCCAAACACCTTCTGTTCCCCCTCCGGACCCTAGATCCACTCTCCTCCACCCTGCTCTATGGCTTGAGAAGGGGATATCTGTGGACAGCAGCAAGAGCTTCCTTGCCCTCTTGCTTCTGGTTAGGTTTGGCCAATGGGAGACCCCAGCAGGACTGAAGAGCGTGAGAGGAGAACATGTTGGGATATTTATTCCTCCTGCTTCTCCCCTGCCTCATCGGGTCACCATGGGTTGGCTGTATGCCCTACTGAAGGAGACCCCCATTTTTTTTTTCAATTCTTAATTTTAATTTTATTTTTTCTCTATTTTTTTCTTTGAACTATATTTAATAAACGATGTTACATTAGTGTCAGGTGTACAACATTGTGATCCGACTTCTTTATACACTACGCTGTGCTCATCCCAAACATAATCACCAGCTGTCTCCGTGCGATGTGATTACAATGTCACTGACTATATTTCCGAGGCTGCACCTTACATCCCTGTGACTGACGGTTGATGAAATGACCTGACGGTTCATTTCATAACCGGAAGCCTGTATCCCCCAACTCCTCTTCACCCACTTTGTCCATCCCCCACCCCCAGCCTTCTGGCTTGTTCTCTGTGATCCGTGGGTCTGTTTCTGCTCTAGTCTGTTTGTTCTTTACACAGCCATGCTTCTGCGTTCTGTAAGTTCCTCCTTTGCTCATACCTCCACTGATATAACCTAGGGTGCTGTCCCATCCTGTGCACCCCCAAACCTGCCTGCTTTTGACATTAGGCCTTTATTAACCTCACCTTCTGTTATACTCTTTGCCTGGCACTGTTTGTTTCCTCCGGAAGCCTGGACCAATTCATTGTCATTAATAAAGTATCATGTGTCATTATATATTTGTCAAAGTCTTTTCCTCATCCATTATTACAATACATTTTCTCTGAGGTGTGGCAAACCACCTTGCCTCGCCCGCCCCAACTTGGCAGAACAGTCAAAAGCTCAGAGAGGTAAAGCGCTTTGCCCAAGGTCACACAGCTGAAAAGTAGGGAGCTGCGTGGGTGGACACAGAGCCCGTTAGCAGTTCCTTTGCTGGCTCTTCCTCCTGACTGAGCAGCACTGTGGGGGTAAGAGGCCTGCTTCCTCCCAGACCAGCAGAGGAAACTTTCCGCCACTTTAATGATCAGAGGACCTGGGCTGTGGGAGAGGCTTCAGGAAAGAGCCAAGAATCAGCAAAGGATTATGGGCTAGAGACTGAGTTTTTAATAATAAATAAACGCCCATATTGGGTCCTTCACAGGGAGAGCTTGGGGTGCCTCTAGCCAGCATGGGGTGCCCAGAAAGCCACCCGCCCTTGGCCCACAGGATTCTTTGCTTATCCTCCAGATGGTCGGTGGAGCAGGGTCTTGGGGGACCATTTTCAAACCCCAGAGGGGAGGAGAAGTGAATATTTGGGGATGATCCTTTTTTTCATACAAATAAAGAGGCCCTTAGAAGTCATATCGAGTGTCTGAATTTCCTGACCGTAGATTAATCCGCTTTCATGTGAATTATGCAATATTGTCGTGGGGGAAAGGAGCAGCTGGACGTTAGATGGGCATGCTGGAATCAAAGAGGACCCATGCTGTGCTGTTGTCTCTGCAAAGAAGCTCACGGAGGCTGGGCGGCTCTGGGGAGCCCCATCCTCCTCAGGCCCATGTGACCCACGTGTGCCCAGAGGGAGCCCAGGAGGTCAGGGCTAATGGGCCACCTCCAAACTACAGCCCAGTTGCAGAGCTGACATGCTACCCTAGTGAGACGAGAGACCTTCCGATTTTTCAAGAGGAGCCAGAAACCCAGGTTTTTACGGGAAGTCTTCCAATCTTCAAAAACTGGCGACACATTCAGGTTTCTAAAAGACACGACGTGGGCCAAGAAAAAGCCTCTGAGAGTCAGGATGTCAGAGGGGTGTCTGCGTCGAGGCTTGGAAAGTACGGTCTTTTGGACTTTGGCTGAAATTACCCAAAGACCTTGGTCCCTATCCTTTTTCTTCTCTTTTTACCCTCCTCGGATGCCTCTCGTTACCGAATTTGGTTTCCAAGCAGGCTAGAAGGAGCACCAGGCTAGAGGCCTGTCACGAGTGTTTGTGTATCCCCTCATTGCATAGGCTGAAGCCCTACCCCTCAGGTGGGCTTATATTTGGAGATGGAACCTTTATGGAAACCCTTAAGGTAAAGTGAGGTCCTATGGGTGGGGCCCTGACCTACAGGATTAGCATCTCTCCTTATCACTGTGCACACAGCACCCAGAGGCAGGGCTGTGGGATGACACAGAGAGAAGACACCATCCAGAAGCCAGGAGGAGAGCCCTCGCCAGAAACAACGATGCTGGACCCTCATCTGGGACTTCCAGTCTGCAGAGCTGTGAGAAAACAGATTCGTGTTGTTTAAGCCGCTGAACTATCGTATTTTGTTACTGCAGCCCAAGCAGACTCATGTCCTGGGGACCAACGTCTCCAACCCACTGAATGGAGATCGTATCCACCTCTCGGGGTTTTCTGGTGGGATCAGCCATGGCCAGGAAAGAAGCTGGGGATTAGGCGGAGAGTGCTGACAATACCCGAGGACCCCAGCTTCCTCAAAAACACGTAACGGGTATGACTCTGTCTCTATATCCAGGTGTGCAAGGAGGGCGATCTTAGTTTTCCAAAAAACAGCCGAGCCTCCTCTCTTTTGGGTGAAGGCCATACTCTCGGGCAGCTTGTCTCACTCAGGGCTCAGCAGGCAGCCAGGAACTTCTCAGGGTATGTCCAGTAGGGAGGATTTCATTTCAGGAAATGGGGAAATTGTGCAGTTCTGGAAAGGTGGTAGGGAGAACAGGTTGGGAAGGTTGCTGGCGACCTTCAGGAACTCTGGACGTTCACGGACGGGGAGCAAGCTGCTGCCGGTGAGCTCAGCTGCACGTGACCCCGGCATGTGTGCTTTTCTGGAAGTCAAGGGAAGCCCGTCACTGCTAGTTCACAACTGGGGAAACTTCCCTCCCCTTGCTTCTCTTACTCAGTGGATTGTAATGTCTATACCTGAGAACTGAAGCATTATTTTATTTTTATTTTTATTTGATTTTGAGAGAGAGAAAGAGAGAGAGGGAAAGAGAGAGAGCTGGGGGGGTGGGGAGGGACAGAATCCAAAGCAGGCTCCATGCTCAGCATGGAGTCCTAAGTGGGGCTTGATCTCATGTCAAGAGTCCGATGCTTAACCGTCGGAGCTACCAGGTGTCCCTGAGTCCTGAAGTTTCTCAGGCAATGGTTGGAGCAGCGGCTGCAGCTAGAGCACGGGGCCCCGAGTCATGTCCAGGCTCCCGGTCCAGCCAGACAGCCTGAACTGGGGTCATGACACTGTCTTGGTCCAGTCTTGGCTGGGAGGAACCCCGCAGAAGTATCTGGAGGGTGATTCTGTTCCGAGGAGTTGAGGACGCCTCTTGCTTCGGCGTCTTGCTCGGTTTTCACTGAGTCTTCCGAGGGCCGTCTGCGGCCATGCTCCACTTCTGTGGGCGGAGTGTTTCCCCGCCAAAGTGTCTCCCTGTGGGACACAACAATCCACAACTCATCCAGGTGGCTGATTCTTCCAGTGCCAACCTCCTTCTCTCCCCGCCTCCTTTCTCTTCTTTTTTTACTTTTATTTTTTTTTTAAGATTTTATTTATTTATTTGACAGAGGGGAGGGGTGTGAGCACAAGTGGAGGGAGGCACAGAGGGAGAAGCAGACTCTCCACGGAGCTGGGATCCTGATGCCCGGCTCGATCCCAGGACCCCGAGATCATGATGTGAGCTGAAGGCAGACTGAGTCACCCAGGCGCCCCTTCTTTCTCTTCATTATTTTTTTTTAAAGATTTTATTTATTTACTTGACAGAGAGAGAGAGACAGCAAGAGAGGGAACACAAGCAGGGAGAGTAGGAGAGGAAGAAGCAGGCTTCCCGCTGAACAGGTTAGCCTGACACGGGGCTTGAAGCCAGAACCCTGGGATCATGACCTGAGCCAAAGGCAGACGCTTAACGACTGAGCCACCCCGGTGCCCTTTTCTCTTCTTTATCCCCTCTGTCTGTAAGTCAATATTTGTAGTGGAAGCCACACCAGCCGATAGGGTCAACCCAGCCCTGGATTTGAACCCGTGGCTCTGACTTTGGCCCTCACTAACCTCAACTTACTTCCTCTACCTACACTAGGCGGTCACAGAGCACATTCCAAGGGGGCCGACCTGATGGATGAAGTGTTACCTCCTCTCAGTGGCATCTTCCCATGTTGGGTCCCCTTGAGTGCTCAGAGTGTGAGGGGACACTGTGGAAAGGCAGCAGATACAGAGCAGATAACCTCTGACCCTTTCAAGGAGCACCGTCACCCAGCTCTTTGTCATCATCCGAAGGCCTCTTGGCTCGAGTGGGGCCAGAAGGCTGAGGAGCAGGAACTTGTACAATCTGCTCGTCCAGTAGCATCTCGAACGCTTCATGGGGGCGTGAAGTGCTCTTACATCATAAGCCGCACAAATCCCGCAGCCTCGGAAATCTGCTCTGCCTCATCTAGCCTGGGTCCCGGGCTGCTGGTGTGAGCTGCCTTCCCCGGCTCTGAGTTTAAGCTCATTGTTATTGGATGCTCAGGCTGGGTGTCTGCGTGATAACCCCAGAGCTCGAACACTCAGGCAAGGGGCAGATGGGAAAATCCCCAACATGTGTCTGTTGTCAGATGATGACTAAGCCGCCCTCATCACCACCAGGCCTTGTCACAGCAGAATCGTGTATGTCAGACCAAAATTGGAACCCTGAGGTTATCGCATAGGGCCAGGGGGTAGATGAAGAGTGTTTGCACTGTCACCTCTGATCACTTCTCCTGGAGGCGCGGAGATCCATGGGGGTAGGACTCTGAGACCGATCTTTCCAGCTCCGGCAGAGGTGAGAGGCTGGTCCTGGGGAAGCCAAAGCTCTTCCATGAATTCTTTGCAGAGAGGTTGATGGATTGAGACATATAATTAATATACGTCTCTATATTTATATATAAAAACCCTTACAAATCACATCCCTTGAGCCAGGTCTTTTAATAATGGAAGATGGTAGATTACTGCTTTATTAGTCCCTTCCAAAAGCTTATAAAAATTATCTTTTGCCTCTGGGAAGACATTTTATCAGAATTTATAGCAACTCAGAAAGTCTTGAGATATCAGATTCAGAAACGAAGAAGCTTTCTACGACTCTTTCTGCTGTAGACAGACCCCGGTCTCCGCTCTCCTTGTAAATTAAAATCTCGAACATTATCTACTTTATGAAATAAGACACTTGGCTCTCCTATCTTGAGTCAGCTCTTTAATTAATATAGACTCAAGGAGGCAAACGCCATCAATGCACATGAGTGGCTCTGGAGGGTGGGTTTGGGGGGGGGGGCAGAGGGAGACCTATGGAATCTACAGAGAAGCACATTCAAAGCACACCCCTCCAGGGACAAGGCTCCTACGGGGGGCCACGCAGTCCACTAACGGCTTGGAGCGATTTTCTTGGGCGCGTTCCGTGGCCATGGCGGGAGGGCTCCGTTATTCATCAGCCCAGCTTCTCCGAGGTCCTGCATCTTCCACATATTTCTTGCGAGGGAAAAGCAGACCAGCTAAACAGGGCAGGGCGTGCAGGGACCAGAGCTGAGCCCCAGACCTCCGTAACGGCTCCACCACGAGGTGAATGCAGAAATCCACAGGAGTGCTTAACTTCCAGGGCAATGGGACCCCGCCACGGTCTCGGGGTGCTCGATCCACGGAATGGTCTCCTTCAGTAGGATTCTGGCAAGTTGTGATGCCCTCTGTTTCGTTTTTTTAAGTCATCCTTTTTTATTGTGGTTTGCAGATACGCACCACAAATTCATTTCTATGGTTCTCTAGAATATATTCTGTCTGATTTTATTCATTTTTTTCTTTTTTAAAAAGATTTTATTTATTTATTTTAAGAGGGAGAGGAGCCGAGGGAAAGTCTTCAGCAGGCTCCCCGCTGAGCACAGAGCACCACATGGGGCTCAATCTCACCACCCTGAGATCATGACCAGAGCTGAAATCAAGAGTTGGAAGCTTCACCCACTGAGCCACCCAGAATTTTTTTTTTTCCTAGAATATCCTCCAAGCAATTTTGTGTTTACTGAACTCTTTTCTAGGTATTTCAGGCATGGCTCTTGTGTTGTTTTCAAGATTCCTTTCTGGATTGGACAACTTCTCTAGTCATTCCCTTTTATCATCTCTTACAGAAGTCCACCACGAGTCAGATTAGAAACAAAACTGGCCTCCAGCCACAAATAATTTAGAATCATTAGAATTATTAAACCCCACTGGCCTCAGTGGGGACCCAGGGAGTGTCCGTGAAACCCTGAGCAAGAGCCAGTGGGTGCTGGTGACCTGATCCTGGGCAGGAGGGAGCTAAGCCCCTCAGTCCAGGACCAGCTTCAATCTAGCAGAGAAAGTAACCCAGGTGGGCTTCTGTCACTCACCCCTGTCTGCATACCCAACTTTTTCTTCGGCTTCTTCCCTCTCGCCCAGAGCATGCACAACCTTCGTCCTGTCCCATGGGAAATTTCATGGCCCCACCATCTCTGCTCTTGCTCCCTGTAAAAATGAACTAGTGACACAGAAAATCACTCTGGCAAATAATAATAACAATCCAGTTGTAGGACTCTTTTTACAGCAGGGATGCTGACAGCTTACCCAATATCCATGTGCTCCTCTCCACACCCCAGCCTCTTTGCCGTTAGGCAGAGTTGCGCCCTCATTCCAACCAACGGGCTACCAGTGGAAATTACAAGGGTCATTTAGGTTCAAAGCATTTAAAGTTTGGTGTGAACTCTCCAGACCTCACACCTCTGGGGCAGTGACTTGGGAAGCCATGATTTGAGATGGTGAAGCCAAAAGATAGAACTCTGCATGAGAGAACTCATTCCGTGTTAAGCCACTGAAATTTCAGGATTTTTTTTTTTTTTTTTTTTACTAGGGTACATCCTAACCTCATCTGACTCCTACAAGTTCACGGCTTCTAAAGTAGTTTTTTCCAACCACTGTTTAATCGGATCTTCATATAAGATCTCCAGGAGAGGGGCCCTGTAAAGACAACTAACTGGTCCCCACGGGTGTCTGAGACTCAGAAAGGGGAAATGATTTGCTTGATGACTCAGTTTATAAATGGCAAATACAGGAGTCTACACCCAGGTTCTACACTCTGTCCTAACCCACACTCTGAACTGGAGTCTTCTTGCTACAGGTGTTCCTGTTTTAAAGCAGGTGGCTTGCAGAAAGACGACCCACAAGAACCAGTGTGGAAATGTGGAATTAATCCCTGCTTGGCCAAGGAGAGAATAATGCCCGGGCGGTAGATTTGTTGCATCAGGAACTCAGATATCACTTCTAGGGAGCCGGCTGAGGTCGGGGGTGGGGGTGGGGCTGATCCATCCGACGAGAGGTATGGAAGATTCGCAGGCAAACTCCATCTGACCTTGGCCAGCACTGCCCAGCGTCCGGTCCCACCTCCTTCCCCAAAAAGGGTGTCGGGCAGCCTTCCAAGATGGGTTTTATTCCTTTTAATAGAGAAATAGGAAATGAGCCTTAAGAGAAGGTGAGGAATTATTGCTATGTTTAATTGCTCTAAAAATATCTCACCAGGGTTGGCTGTGAGTTCACTCCTCCTAGGTGCTGATCCATGGTTCCAGTGAGAAGTAGCCAGAGGCTGGGTGCAGCGCTGGAAACCAAAACGGCAGATCCAGCTGAGACCTCTGAAAAGGAAGGGCTTGCACGTGGCCAGCCCAGTAGGAGCAGGGCCCATTCACCTGACTTGGCTCAGCCCTGGGCATGGCAAGTTTCCCCGAACAGGACGTGTGTAACCTGCTCTGGAAGGTTCTGCCTCGGCTCCAGTCCTGCCTCTGCCTTAGTCCACAATGAGACCCCGGGCACAGCTCTCCCACCTTCACTCGAAACCCCCTGTACCCCTGTCTGTAAGAAGGGGTTGTGTGCTTTCTTAGGTCCGTTCTGTAGTAGACACCACTGGTAGCTTTCCCAGCACGAGGACAACACAGATACCATTCAGGATCCCTCTTCCCATTCCCAGGTCCAAGACAAGACTTTGGCTTCTCAGAGCCGGTCAGCAGGTGACATTCTGCAGGCTTCTTGCTGCTCTAGAGATGAGCGTTATATCTTGTCTGCTCTGAAACCTATCACCACCTTTGTACCAAAGTCACACTTCCCACCAGCTGCTCCCAGCCAATGACCCCGCGTGGCCAGGGTGATGATTTCCTGAGATGCTGATGCTCAGACTCTATATTACTGGGTCTTGAACCCAGATCTTTCGACTTTCACATGACAACTCTTTTCCCTAAAATGCGAGATCCCAGAAACTGTGACTTCCCCTCCCCCAGCAGTCTTTCTTCAGCAAATGATACACAATTCTTTAAACAAATAGGCACTCACTGATAGAGCCAGTGAGTCACCGAGGGCTGCTAGAGTTGGCCTTCATGCACAAAAATTAGCACGTTAGAAGTTTCTCGAAGACTCGATTCAGCACTTGGCTAAGAAGTCGGGCGACCATGCAGCCGTTGGCAGCTTTGCAAAACGCTACCACATGTTGCCCCAGGCCGCGATGTCCTCCGAGAGAGGTCCAGGCATGGTCGGGGCTGCGTCGGCTGCTCCTGGTCTGTAGTCGCTGCTGTTTTTATGTTTTAATTACGAATCGCTGTTGGTTTGGTTCCCTCGTCATCAGCGCAACTTGTGGCTGGCTGTCGGTTAACCCCACAGCATGTAGGGATGCATATTTGCACCAGCGGAGTGTGGGGCCTATCATTTTCCAATAACGACTAGACTCAGAAACATGTAGGTGTTGCCGTTTGGTTATGAATCACCCCCGTGCCCTTATTTCTGCAGCAGATGGCTGTGTGGACTCCCTCCAGTACTTCCACGGGGCTCCTCAGTGGTATCGCCGCTCTCTCTTTCCCTCCTCCTGCAGTGGCTTAAGATGAGATAGACGGCCTGGGGGCTTTGGTCTGGCTGAAGTAGGCTGTGGACTCAACAGGCGGGAATTGTTCTAGAAGATTCTAGAACTGAGGTGCTAGACTGTGGAGGAGGGGGCAAAGAGGGAAGGAAAAAGTGGAAGGAACGAGGCTCTTGACTTCCACCTCCCCGTCAGTTAGAGACCCTCCATGATAGCTTGCCATCTGAGCTCTTAGTCCTGCGGGGGCTGGGTAGGGCAGGATGGGACCCGGGGCTGACATTCAGCAGGAAGTGTTTATCCCTAATACCTGCTGGGAGGTGACCCTGACCCGATCCTGTATCATTGAGTTAGGGTTTCCTGGTGGCAAGCAACCAACAACAGGGAGAACGAGTAGTTCAAAGACAGACAGGAGAGTGGAGTTAGGATGGGGCTTAAGATAGAAAGAAATACTCCCGGTGCTATTATGGAGATGATGATACTCATAATGGGCAGTCTTTCAGATGTGCTATAAACACTTGATGCATTTTTACTTCAGTCTGACAACAGTCCTATGCGATAGGAACCATCGTTATGCCCATTTTGCAGATGAACAAACTGAGGCACAGATAATCAACTTGCCCCACATCACACAGTTAATAGATGGTGGGGCCAGTAGCCTGCCTTGGGATGGTCCTGCCCCCTGCCCCCAATGAAAGTCACTGCCAGTGAGCGTCCTCAGAACCAACGCTTTCCCAAAGCTTCTGGAACCTTCCCCCCGCCCATTTCCTTCTTGAAGTCTGGAGTCATAAAAGTGTTTCTCTTATTAGTCCCAGGCATCTCACTACAGCAAGTGGTTTCCTTACATCCTACTCACACCTTTGTGTTCCTTTATGAAAACCTCTTCTAATTATCTTATTTTGAATGTGCCATCTGTTATAGTACTACGAGCCGATTTCGGAGAATCCTAAACACCTTCGATCGGAGACCACACCATGAGTTCACGTTTCATTAAGTCAGAGGAAAAAAGCAACCCACGGAACAGTGCCACACTATTGCTTGTAAGGCCAGTGTCAGAGTGTGAAAACGTGGGTCTAAAAACCAGAGAAATAGAGAATGACTCCCACTTCGTGGATGAAGGCATGGCAAAACAAAGCAGATAAACACCTCGCTTGAGTAACCCAGCCAGCTGACGGCCAAGCCAGGGTTTAGACCAGATAGTTTTGTTCCAGATCCCGCACCCTTGCTGCCCCCACGCTGCTCTGGGTGTGTGGAGCAGAGTTCCAGAAACTGCTGTGGAGGCAGGGGGCTTGCAGCTGAGGCCAGCAGGGACCGGGGAGGGCCGGCCCGGACGACATGCTGAGGCCGAAGCTCTGGGGGAGTCAGGCCAGGGCTGCTGTGCAGTTTGGGGGGAAGAATGGGGGCCAGAAAGGGCAGCTCCCCCTGACAGAGAAGCCAAACACTGTCCTGGACAAAGGGGAGGGCGAGGATGATGGCCCAGCCTCCCCAAAGAGGCCCTGGTCCCTCCGGCCTCTGCCTTCCAAATTCAGCGTGTCATCGGTCGACAAATATAGAGTAGGAGAAAACGAAGTAAATGAGTGGCTGTTCGAAGCCGCGGGACAGCTAACCATAATGGGGGTTTTCGGTTTTCTGCTCGAGACACAAACAGCACATTCCTCAGCTGAAATAGGCGGGTGGAGAAACACGGCATCGTCAGACGGGAACACCCCCCGGGCCAGGATGAGCCAAAGGAGACAGAAATAGGCCAAAGCTACCACATGAAGGGAGTTCGTCTGTGTCTGGCCGAGGGGGGTGGGTGGGGGGAGCACCGGCCCAGCCCCGCCCTGCCCCGGGGGCGGCTGTGTCACCTGGGGAGGCTCTGGCTTTGCCCCCAGGAGCAGGCACCCGTGTGCACGCCTGGGATCTGGGTCTATGGCAGCTGGGACAGCAGCCCCCTCCTCAGAGAAGGGCGCTGGGGCGTTGAGACTCGGTGTGGACCAGCTCGCTCCGCCCCCACCAGGCACACGCATGCACATGCCCTCATGGACTCGCCCACATGCACAGCACACATGCCCTCACAGATCCACGGACACCCAGCATGTACAGGCGGATCTGGGAACGTGGGCATAAGGCCACGCACGCACACAACACAGAGGCCCACACAGCTGCGATGTCACACCCACATCCGCGTGCACATCAACACACACCCATGCACACCAGCGGCATGTGGGCACTTGGAGACCCACGAGACCGTGTCTGCTGAGCCTTACAGATACACAAACGCAGGAGCAGGTCTGTAGCACACAACTGCAAGTGCATACACGTACACCTGCCCACACGACAGGTACACACATACAAACACCCACGTGTGCAAGCCCGCACACGCAAGCCCACAGTCTCAGTCCCACTGTCCCTGGCTCCAGGGACCTCCTCTCTCCCTGGGCACGGTCAGCCCAGAGAGACCTGGGCTAAGGCTGCGGTCAGTTCATCTGAAAGAGCTTCCAAGGGTAGGTTCAGGGGGCTCTAGGATGGAGGGTCAGGAAGAAACTACCAGAGAAGTCCAGAATCTCTCTTGTTCCATTCCCCCTCCTCCCAGCTCCCAGCCAACCTAACCTCACTGCATTCCCTGGCTCATCTCTGGGAAGGAGGAAACAGCAGACCGATTCCAAGCCTTCCCTGAAGACAGGGCCTTAGCATGTCCACGGCTTATTGGTACCCCATTTTCTGTGAACCTCCCAGGAGCTGTGGGTCTCTGAGCCCTGCGGGTCTCTACGGTGCCTGTGCTCGGTGCACAAATAAATGAATGAGCGAAGTACAAGAGCTTGGATTGGCATTCCCACTTCGCAGCTAGGAAGACTGAGGCCCAGAGAAGGGCAGCACTTAGCCAGCTATCCTCAGCAGAGCCACACCTTCCTGCTCCTCCTCCTCCTCCTCACACTCGGGCCTGGGCAGTGAGACCTGGACAAGGCCGGTAGGCAGTAGAGTGTCCCTGGAGCCCCATCTGGGCTCTGTCCTGGCCCATCCCCAGGGCCCAGAGAGGGCTGGCAGCTCCAGGACCAACACCTCCCATGGAAGGCTGGCTGCCAACTCTTGCTGCTTGCTCAGCTCCCCTGCCCCCTCTCAAGGCTCCCCCAGACCTCCTTGTGGACTGCAGTTTTCTGGCCCTGAGATGCAGGCTGGGGGAGGGGAAGAGGAACAGCCAGAGACAGAAGGGGTCAGTGTTTGTTTAGCCGAGACCAGACAGGGGTGTGGGGGGAGGCCTGGTGTCTCCCAGGCAGGGCACCCAGCAGACGTGCAGACATGGGTGTCAGATCCACGTGCCACACCCCCAGCCACAGCGCAGAGCTAGAAAAGGCAGCGGCAGACTCTGCCTGGGAGCCCACACTAATGGGGAGGTGGGGGGCATGGTAAGAGACCTTCCGATTGCACTCAGTCGGGGATTTTCCAGGTTTTGTTTTGGAACAACAAAACCTTTTCTCGGGATGATTTTTTTTTTTTAAGTTCTAAATTAAGGTGCAATTTACATTTTGTAAAATCCACCCTTAAAGCATGCAGTCCTGCTAGCTGAACAAACACGGTCGTGTCACTATGACCGGAGTCAAGGTGTAGAAGAGGCCCCTTGGCCCCACCAAAGTGCCCCAGGGCCCTCACCCCCTCCCTATAGCATTTTGTCATTTTTAGAATATTCTAGAATTGGGATCCTGCAGGATCTAGCCACTTCCTTCAACAACATAGGTAACCCTGCACTAGGACTTACCCAGGGCACCGGGCACATCAGCCATCACAGCAGCACGTCTCAACGCCCCATTTTTAATTGCTGAGTAGTATTCTATTCTGGGGATAAAGCCGGGGATATTTGTCTATCCTCCACACGGGGACGGGGGGGGGGCATCTAAGCTGTTGGTACTTTCTAGCTATTCCAAATAAAGCTTCTGTGAACACGTGTGTACAGATTTTTATGTAAATATATCTATTTTTATCCCTCTGCGGTAAATACAGCAGGAATTGATGGGTCTGGGATAAGTATATATTTAACTTAACTTTTTTTTAGAGTTTTACGTATTTATGTATGTATTTATGTATGTATTTTAAAGAGAGAGAGAGAGAGAGAGAGAGAGAGCACACATGAGGGGGAAGGGGAGAGGCAGAGGGAGAAAAATCTCACACAGACCCCCTGATGAGTGCAGAGCCTGATGTGAGGTTCCATCCCACCACCCATGAGATCATGACCTGAGCTGAAACCTAGAGTCAGACACTCGACTGACAGAGCCACTCAGGCGCCCCTATGTATTTAAATTTCCAGGAAACTGCAAAATTTCCGAAGTATTTATAGCACTTTGCCTTCTCGCCCCCCCACACCCCACCCTGCCCCGCCGGCAATGACGGATGGTTCCCATCACTTGGCATCTTTGCCAACAATGGGTACTGTTCCTTTCCCCCACGAGTTATAGGTTGTGTCAAGTGATGTCTTACCGGAAATCCCAATCTACAGAACAGGAAAGTAGAGCTGCCCTGGGCGAAGCCAGGAGACAAAAGTAGGGGGACTCAGAGTCCTGCACTGGACCCTCCCCACTCACGGTGGGGGCTCCCTAGTATCTCTTTGGGGCCAAGGCCAGAAAGTAAAGAGGGATGGCCCAAGGTGACACACCTCAGCAAGAGGGAATGGGGCTAGGACCAGACCTTTGATACCAGGGACTTGACCGTGGGTGCATCCCGTCACTGATGGAAAAGGGGGAGTGGGACCCTCCAGCCACCTCCAGGGGCCTCTCCCCAAAGGGTCCTCTTTGAGGCCAACGACCAAGCTGCCTCTCTCAGGAAGTGGTGGGGGCCGAGCAGCAGGTCTGCGTCCGAACTCCTCTCCAAATGGGGCCCGTCCTCCTCGCGGCCGAAGCCCCAGGTTGTTCTACCAAAGACCATGATTTACACGGTGCCATCTGACACCTCCTCACTTTATCTTCCCACAATTAAGCAAAGCCAGGTGGTGACAAATGGCCCCCACGCCCATGGCATCACGGCTCCCCGGGACCCTGCTCTCAGCCGCAGGCCTCTGAAGCTAATTCATCCTTCTCTGGCTGCCCAGGTTGGAGTTGATAAATCAAGCGAGTGTGTGAGCCAATTACAAGGTCATCACTCAATGGAGAGAGAGGATTGCCTGGAGTTTCTGAACTTCATATTTTATTGGAAGAGCTGGCAGTGCTGGGCCACTGACCTCAGGAGAAGCACGGCTTCCAATCTGTCAGCACAGCCCACCTCCTGGACAAGGGGAAGCCTCTCCTCAAACTCTACAGGGCTTGGTGTTCAGCCCTCATGGAGGGGGCATGGACACAGGGGTGGCAGGGTCCAGACTCCCTCCACTCCCTCCCAAAGCTACCCCATAGCCCTCTTGCTTTCTTGTCCCTGAGAATACAGCTGAGCATAGCCTAGCCCAGTGCCTGGGGGCCAGGGGAGGGGGCTGGATCTTCAGCCTCACACAGATGTTTGTGGAGTATGGTGTCTACAGTTCAAACCTTGACTCCATGTTAACTTTCTGGCATAGGAGATGACATATGATGGGCCTGTGCAAAGTGGGTCCCTGCAGAAAGGCGCTGGGACCACCCAGTCTCCTTTGGGGGTCAAGGCTGTCTTTAGTGGGGGTGGGCAGGCTGGCCATCATGGCTCTGCCTTCCCTTCTTCCAGCCCCTTGATCTCCTGGGTGCCAGGAGAGGAATAGGTAACACCCCTTACTATCAATTCACCCCTATAGAAAAATAGTAATCATATTTCTTGAGTGTGAAGCCCTTGCTATGTAAGTTGAGATTGGGTTTCAAAAATAAAAACTGGATTGATGATGGCTTGAACCAATGGCTCTCAAGGAGCGGTACCCTCACCCCCACCGTCAGCATCACCCAGGACCACGTTTGGAACAAAATTCTCGGGCCTCACCCCAGGCCGACCAAATCAGAAACACTGGGCACTGCAACCCAGCAATCTTTGTTTTAACCAGCCTTCCACGTAATTCTAATGCATACTAGAAGTTTGAGAATAGCTGTCTTCAGCAAACATAGATGTCAAGTCTCTACCCCTTAGAATAAACCCAGAGGCCATGAGGTATCTCCACCTTTTGGTTCCACCATCTTCAGCACAAGAATCCATTCCCAAGATCACTTTGTACTCCAAGATGGTGGCTGGAGCTCCGGCCATCGTGTCGGCCTTCCAGGAAAGACGGAGAATGAGGCAAGGAGGAAAGAGCAATGGGCTCTGTCAAGGCAGACCCCTGTAATGCTCCCAGGAACTCTACCACCATGATCAGCAACTTTCACTTACATCTCCTGGGTCAGCCTTAGCTGCAAGGGAGGCCAGGAAAAATGATCTTTTATCTGGGCACTTTGTCGGCCAAATAAAGAAGGTTGAGGTAGGTAACAAGCAGACACTCCTGTACACCCTCGCCATTAATCTCCCAGCGAATCTCAGGGGGAAATGAGATCACTTCCCCCACCTTCCAAGTGACAGAAATGATCTTCAGAGAGACTAAAGCCAAGTAGTTAGCAATTGCTAATTAGCCTGGGCCAAATGACTTCCTTCTCTTGCCCCCTACCCCTAGGGGCCTCTAAGGGCTGGGCTTATGTAATATTTCCCCTTCTCGAGACCCCAACGATTTACCTGTCCGCCCTCCCAGTGCCAGAAGGTTTCCAAGCCTGATTGAGTGGGGGACAGAAAAGAGAGAGGGGAAGGTTCAGGCCCTCTCCAGAGACAGGGAAACCCCTTCTCTTTCCAGAGGTAAATAGTAAAACTTAATTAGCAGCTCACACTTGCCAGGCAAGTAATCCGCAGGCTTTCAGAGGCATCTGTTTCCATGGGCTCAGAGGGAATCTCGTGAGCTCCCTTCTGCCGGGTGTCGAAGCTCACACAGCCTCTACCAGTGGGGCTCGCTCAGCTGGAGAGGGCCGGGGCCGGGAGCTTCCTTTTCCAGGCTGCATTCACGGGGTGCTTTCCCGTGAATCCCTCTGACCTAGGCCCCTTGAGGAGCCCAAGGTGTGGCCTCAAACAATACCGCAGTCAGAGCACTAGCCACCGGAGACTTGTCCCTCGTCTCCTATGGACCCACTGAAATATTCCTAGAAAATGGGGCCGACTGGGAGTTGGGAAAGAAAGCAGGTTTGGAAACAAAGGGAACACGTCGGGGCCTCGGTTTAGGTGGGGGGTCGGGGGAGCCCCAAAGAGGTGAGCTGCGGTTGGTGAGCGCTGGCAAGGCCCCCTCTCTCCTCTGAAAGTTCTTCCCTTCTCTCTTGGCCTTTGACCAACTGTAGGCTTGACAAGTCACTCCTTGGAGTTAAGGCCTGACCTAGCTCTTGGGTTAAGACGTGCCCCATTCCAGGGCGACTGGGTAGCTCAGTCGGTTAAGCCTGGACTCTTGATTTCAGCTCAGGTCATGATGTCAGGGTCGTGAGATGAAACCCCGCGTCGGGTTCCATGCCCAGCACGGAACCTGCTTGGGATTCTCTCTCTTCCTCTACCCCTCCTCCCTGCTTATGCTCTCTTGCTCTCGCTCTCTCTCTAATAAATAAATAAAATGTTAAAAAAGAAAAAGACTTGCCCCATTCCTACCTTGTCAGAGTTGTACATCTAGTCCCCAAGTATACACTGGGAGGGAGGGAGCTTGGGGATGTTTTTCTGGATAAGAAGGCTTGAGTCTCTTTTCTGGAAGGATACACAGGATAAGAGACAGACACCTGAATGGGAGAGGTATACGGACCTGGGGGAACAAATACAAAATCAGAGTTCAAGTTTCCCTGCTTTCCCTTACCAATTCTGACCCTACATAAAATTTAGTGCATCTGGGCCTCAGTTTCCACCTCTGTGGAAAATGGGGATGCCCCAGTCATGTGCCTGAACTGTCCTAATCTTTGTTACCCAGTTTTAAGTGGAACCTGTGTATTGCATATATATATATAATATATATATATATATATATATATATATATTTAATTTTCTGTATATTGGGGGCACCTGGGTAGCTCAGTGGGTTAAATCCTCTGTCTTTGGCTCAGGTCATGATCTTGGGGTCCTGGGATCGAGCCCTGCATTGGGTTCTCTGCTCAGCAGGGAGCCTGCTTCCTCCTCTGTGCCTGCCTATCTGCCTACTTGTGATCTCTGTCTGTCAAATAAATAATCTTTTAAAAACATTTCTGCATATTATGATGTTTTGACAACTTTTTTAAAAAAAGATTTTATTTATGTGACACAGAGAGAGAGAGCACAAGTAGGGGAAGGGGGAGAGGGAGAAGCAGGCTCCCTGCTGAGCAAGAAGCCCACTGCAGGGCTCGATCCCAGCACCCTGGGATCACGACCCGAGCCAAAGGCAGACACTTAACTGACTGAGCCACCCAGACACCCCTGATGTTTTGACATCTTAAAAATACCTTTCTGCCTGGGAGAAACTGCTTGTCTCTGGGCCAGCCAATTCTTAGAGGTAGCACAGGGCCCAGCAGGAGCCTGTCTTTGATATGCAAACTAGGCAATCCAGAGCTAGGCCTGTACCCCCACTTTCTGCCCCTGCCCCCGGGAGGCAATATTCCTCTGTCTTGATCAGCCCTGGGCCGGGCGCCCAGCAACCAGAGACCATCCCTACAGCCCAAAGCCCACGGAAAGGATCCGAACTACCCACTCTAGGCTGCTCACCTTGCTGGGCTTTGCCTTTCCCTCCAGCAGCCCCCTCCTGTCTTCTGCCTCTTGGCCACCCTGCTGTCTTTTCCATGTGATCCTACGTGGTATGCCCTGTCTCCTGTCTGTAGGACCTGTGAGTCTAATCGACATTGCTCTTATGATGCATCATTATTTATTATCAAGCCTCTCCCATACCTCCTTTTGTGCTTATGTCCAACGGACCATCTCAGAAAGACTACAAAGCAGCCTGCCCCGAAAGTAGAGGGCATGGTGTCTCTAGGTGCAGCCATCCTGGGCTTTCAGCCGAGGCGGGTCAGGGGAACCTGACGGCTCAGAGGAGAAGTAATCGAGGCAGCAGAACCTGGGTTTGGGGCTTCCTGCTTTTCTGTTCACCTCCACAGAGACCTAAGGATGGTGGGGCTGGAGTACACGGTTGGGGGATCCTAAGAGTGAACGTCTCCCTACAGGTGTGAGCCTGGTTCCTTCCCACCTTGGCTGAATGCAGAAGCCCAGTGGGGGGTCCCGCCTCAGGCACAGCCAATCAGCTCCGCAGCTTCCACTGACCAGAAGACCCTTCCACGCAGCCCACCCAAAGCCAGGCTCCAGATGCCGATTCCCGGAGGCCAGCCTGCCAAGCCCCAAGGTGAGTGCCAAGCTCCAACTCCCTCCCAGGGCTCCTCTTATCTTGTTCCCCCAATCCCAGTGCCTCTGCCCAGCTGCCTCAGGCTCCCTCCAGCCTCTGGTGGCATGGCAGGATTTTAAAATGTGTGCCAGGACTCTTGACCCCTGGTTATTCAATCAAACACTAGGCGAGATGTTGTTAAGTCAGGATTTGGCCGATGGGATTAAAGTCCCAAATCAGTGGCACTTAAAATACAGAGATTATGAGGATGAGGCTGACTTAACCACAGGAGCCCTTTAAAAAGCAGTTTTCTTCCACTGGCTACTGAAGGAAAAGTCAGAGACTTCCAGAACGCTGGCCTGGGAGAAAGCAAGCATCCTTGCTGGGAACTGCCATGGGGAAGGGAACGTGTCAGAGCCCAAAGCAGCCCCCCGGGTCACAGCCCCAAACACCTTTGGTCCAAGTGGTGAGACTCTGAGTAGAGACCTCAGTACACGCCAGACCCAGACTCCAGACTCCAAGACCTATCCGTTAATAAATGCATGCTCTCCAATCTGTTATGTGTGAGGTAATTGGTTCCACAGCAGTGGGAGAAAATACACGCTACCTGGAGCCCCTCTTTCTCCATCACCCAGGCTCTGCCCTCCTTTCCAGGCCCAGGATTAGCCTTCATTTGCAAATCTCCACATCTACTCAACCTCCAGGAGGGCCCAAATCAAATACCAACGGGACTGTCAGTTTCCCCCAGAATCCACCCGAATGCAGAAGTATCTTTCCACTCCCGTCCCCACCCATGCCCTGTGCCCCATGTTGCAGCCATGTTGGGCAAATGAACATTCTCAGGACGTATCACCCAGTTCTAAACTCTGAGGCCTTTGCACTTGCTGTGCCTTCTGTCTGGAATGTTCTCCCCTTACCCTGACCCCCTCACTGCAAACCCTTCAGCATCGTCATCAAATCCTCACAGAAGCCCTCCTGAAGAATGGAAAGTGACTGCCACCTGGGTCCCATCAGTATTTGTAACTCCTTCGACTATAGAATCTCCCCCCTCTCTCGGGATGATTTGTCTGTCTGCCTACAGGAGGGTGGGAGTTCCTGAGCTCAAGAGGCCTGGTTTCATCCCTCTTTCTGGGCTGGATACAGCCAGCTGCTGCTGGACAGACTGCCCAACCCGACTAGCTTCCCCACTGAGCTGCATACTCAATTCTTGGGTCCTGAGTCAGGATTTGGCCATGCAAGACCCCACACCCCTGGTTATTTAGCTGTGTATCAGATTCAAATAGGTCCCCGCTTGTCTGGCCTCATGGAGTACAAAAACAGCCTTCCATCAAGTTGCAGGGGGGCTGGGACAGGAAGGATCCCTGGGGAGATTGCTTGTCTTCCCAGGCCTGAGAACCAACCCAGAGCCCACTGTTGGGAAATGGGCCTTATGGGTCGTCCCACTGTTTCCAGCTCAGCACCAGGCCTGCTCGCCTGAGGTCCACAGGGCCTGATGACATCCACAGCCAAATCCTCGGGATACTGGGGCCGGATTAGAGCAGCCAGTCAAGAAGCATCCAACTCCAGAGATGCTGGGCCCACTGAGGGAGCATGCCTGGTGAGCCCAGTGCGGAACAAGGTCTCCAGGGGAGCAGAGGTCCAGGGCTTGCTGGGGCTAGCCACCCTCAGCTTCAGCAGGAGAAGCTGCAAAGGATCCCCCCTGGAGGTACAATGACCCTTTCGAGTTGCCTCCTGCACAGCCCAGGGCGGGGGGGAACCAGTGACCTGCATGTAGCAACGTGAGCTTGAGGGTCTGACTGCCTAAGCTTTGCCAGCTATTGACGGAGAGACTCAGGCAAATCATTTACTTTCTCTGAGCCTCAGTTAATGTGCCAATAAACACGGAATGTGTAATAGTCACTCCTCAAATGGCCATTGAGAGGAGGAAAGGAGATAATGCATGGGAAATTTAAGCACGCGCCCGGCATGTAAAAAACACCGAATAAATATTAGCAATGATGATGATGATGGTGATAGAGATGATTCTTTGATCCTCTGCTTCAAGAGTCTGGCATCTCCCGGTCTGGCCCTAACAACAGGCTCAGAAGGGAGCTCTCCAGACCCTGCGAAGAGTCCATGAGTCCTTCCAGGGATCGCCAGAGTTCTGAGATGCAGGAGGTGGGCTGGCTTGTAGTGGAAGAGTTTCCTGCTCCCCTAACAACCCACATGTTGCCTCTTATTTCCCAGATGCTGCCCTCAGCTGATGTGATCAGTCCTGGGCAATGAGCTCAAGAGCTGAGTGTTAGCGATGGACAGCCGATGATTCTCAACATTCTAGTTGTTTCCACTGTGATCATGGAGCCATGTTTTTGAGACCGTGCAAGCTGCTGGGATCATGAAGTCAGGGCAAGGGGACCAGGCTCCCTCCTCCTCCAAGAGCCCCTTCATCTGCAGAGGACTATTCATGGGTGACAAACGAGCTCCTGTTGTGTCCAGGCGAGGGTACCTTGCTGCTGCGGCATGACCTAGCCCCTCCGGATCATGACAGGCTGGCTGAGCTACTGGACGCCATGCTGGCCATCGGTCGGTGGGAGGGGGAGGTGATTTCTAAGTGTAATGAAGCGTCAAATGAATGCTTTAAGAGGCAGACCCTTTTAAGAGGAGCCAGCGCCATTTGTCTTCGATGGAGTCTGTCCACTCCCAAGTTCCCAGGGAGGAGCGATAGATGATATCACTACGGGAGGACCAGGAGCCTACAGCGGGAAGGTTAAGAGATAGGAAAAAGGGAACAACACCAAAGAGTGCAGAAGCAACCCAACTCCCAGCGCAGGAGGCTTCATGGCTTTCCTTTCCCAGGAAAGGAAGAGCCAGTGCTGTCGACCCTCTTCTGTCTTGGGTGATTCTGTAAACAGCTTGTAGGTAAGATGGTAATGGCCTCTACTCTCACTGTTCGATCATGATTGAGGGCATAACCGAGACTTGACATAAGGGGGGCCCCCATGGTCTCCTTTAAAGAGCATTTCCATCTTTAGAGTCAGAACAGGAGATGAGAAGGAAATGCAATCTCCAGCTGGCATTCTGCTACATGGTCGGGCCCCTGACCCCGGGGGTGGGGACGGGTGGCAGGGGAGGGCACCCAGCACCGAGTCCCCCCACCAGGCCCCTCCTCAAGGCTGCCAAGGAGGGCAGCTCTCCACCCATGGCCACCAGCCAAGCACAGCTCATTTGCTTCAAAACCTTCACAACAAACACACAAACTCCGAAAGCCAGGGCCCTCTGTCTCCCTCCTCCCCGGGCTGATGGGGAAGCGGGAGGAGGCTGAGGTTATTGAAATGCTATTTTAAACTCCAAGTCAGTGTTAACCAAAACCTTGAGGCTGATTAAACACGACCTTTGGGCCACGGGGCTCCAGCTCAAAAGGCAAACAGCTTCTACCCTCTCAACAGCTCCAGGCTTGTTTATTGGTTTGAAAGCCCTTAAGGGGCCCGCCAAGCAGAGGGGTGAGCAGGGGAAACTTTAATATCTGAAGGGAGAGATCAAAAGCAGTTGACATTTCTGGCAGAGAGCAAGCACGTATGTATCTTTATATGTATAGTGTTATAGCTGAGCAGAAGGGAAAAGGCATTTCTTCTCTGGGTTAAATCAAATCAGGCCACATGTTCTTGATCTTGACTGTGTTGTCTTATAATCTAACCAAATTTAACTGACATTGAGAATTTCTGATCTGAACAGTTAACAAGGAAATTTGGCCCAAATAACTTCATACACATTCTGAACATGAACTTGGTTTAGTCATCAGAATTGATGGGAAAGTGCCCTCCCAGCTCCCCTCCAGGGAGACGGGCAGAGGGGTGGCTGGCGGGTAAAGCTCCCGATCTCTGTCGTCCCTCCTGCTGATGGAGTCACTGGGGAAAGCAGCCCCTCAAGTGAGCAGGCTGTTTCCATGTCTGATCCTGGGGCCCAGGGATTATTTCCCAGTCACCCCAAAGAAGAGAGATGATTTTGACTTGGCAGAAGCATCTACGGGGCCACGAGGTCTGGGAGGATCCGTGAAAGGTGTCTTTGGGATTTGTCCACATGGAGGTTCCTGATAACCTTGTTGAGGGCAGTTTCAGTGTGGAGTTCAGTGGGAGGCAGGATGGCCTTGGACGATAGAAAAGATGCCCCACAGAGCAGGTGCTCAGTTAACATTTGCGGAATAGATTTTTTGAATAAATGAGTCTGTGATCAACTCAAGTAGCTGGTAACCGGAGAGCCATTTGCACTCCTTGCTCTTTGCTCATTGAATGCTGCTTTAGTTCCAGAAGGCAATGTCCTCAGTCCCAGGTAATGAGACATGATGTATGTAAGCTCATCATGACAATCCTCGTGTTCTCCCAGCTTCCTTTGTAGCTAGGGATGGGCCGGACGCATGAGCCAGCTCTAGCCAATAAGACCTAAGTAGTCAGTGCTAAGTCAGTGCTGGAGGGGTTGGCGGGGTCTGGGGGTGGGGTCCTACAAAAGCTTTTGCATCTTGGTTAAATGAGACAGATGAAATGTCATCCTTCCCCTCCCCCTTCCTCCTACCTTCAGGGAGAACTTACCATGACAAGTGACTAGTTGTCATTCAAATCCATCCTTTTCATTCTATGCTGCAGAAGTGTCCCTGAGAAGCACCTGCCTTTGTCTCCATCTAGGTTTGGCTACATCCCTAATTCTCATCAATGGGATATGAAAGGTGGCACTGACCCTGGTGGACCAAGATTCCAAGGAAGCGAGTGTGCCTTCTCTGTGTTCCCTCTCTCTCTCTCCCCCTTCACTGGATGGATACGGTTGACAGAGATGAGGCCCCGGGAGAGAGCAGAGCTGCAAGATGGAAGGAGCCTGGGTCCCCAAAGCACCACATAGAGGCCACCAGCCGGGAACCAGAGACACCAGCGCTGAAGTGATGAGAGGTCTACAGGTAAATTGCCATTGTGCTAAGCACTAACATTGGGGGGATTATTTGTTACGGACCTGGCGTGACGCTGATGAATACACTTGATTTCTATAAGCTTGTAAGCAAGTTATTTAAACTCTCTGTACCTCATTTTCTCCTCTGAAGTTGGAGATATCTGTGAGTACCAACCTCCTAGGATGGTCAAGAGAAAGACATACAAAAGGCAATCAGCAGAGTACCTATTACACAGTAAGAGCTTATTATATGCCAACTAATCTCATGACCATTATTACCATTTCTTTTTTTTTAGAAGATTTATTTATTAGAGAGAGAGAGACTCTCGAGCAGATTCCGTGCTGAGCCAGATGCAGGGCTTGAACTCATGACCCTAAGCTCATGAGCTGAGCTGAAATCACAAGTCAGATGCTGAATCTGCTGAGCCACCCGGGTGCCTCCATTACTAGCATTTCTGAATCGGGAGTGGGCTAGATGAAGTTCTTTGTAGCTTTGAAAGGGTACGATTCTCTAGTCAGATCCTGCAAGGAAAGAGCAAAGAGAGGTGTGTCTGAGCCTTTGCTATGTCTCCAGAGGAGGAAAAAAAAATGCCTGCAAAGGGAGGGAGAGATAAAGTATGAGGCTCTAACTTCTTTCCTACCAGATTCTCTGTCTCATCCGCGTGAGGACTCCTGGACCACGTTCATTTCTTAAGCTGATGAAATATCGATTAGAGCTGAGATCCCACATTCTGTAATCAATCTTTCCTCCCCATTTTTGCACAATTCATGCTATGAGACTAGGATGTTTAGTTTTGTTGTGGTTTGTTTCTGTCAAGCGTTCCTGGTACCCTTTTACACCCAGAGGGTGAGATGGGAATCATCGGGAGCCCTGGAACAGACCCTCACCTGACCCTGTAGTGGGGTGATGCCTCCTCACTGAACAGAGGGACAGAGAGAACCCCGATGAGGAGGCTGGAATGCAGCATTCCAGTAGTCCAGTCTTGATTCTTCCCCTTCACAGCTCTACTTGGGCCTCAGTTTCCTTGTCTGCAAAATGGGAACCATAATGTTTCCTACTTAAAAGGATTATAGCAAGAGGTAAATGAATTAATGTATGTAAGGTTATTAAAACTATAGCTGGCAATTAGGGGTATGTCCAGCTACAATTAACAAATACTCCTTCTACAGTAGCTTAAACAGGTAAGAGTTTATTTTTATCACCTAACAAAATGTCTATGAACAGGCATCCTAGAACTGTAAGTGACTCATCAGCAACATCAAGGACCTTAACTGTATCCATCCACCTTTTGCTCCACCATCCCTATCACCATGACCTTCATCTTCCATCTTGTAACCTCATAGTCACAATGTGGCTGCTCTTCCTCCAGACTTCTAGCCACATTCCAGGCAAGAGGAAAATGGAAGGAAGAAAGAGAAAGAGGTAGTGCATGGATTGGGTCAGCAAAAATTCTCCCAGAAACCCTCAGCTATGTCTCATGGGCCAGAACTGTGTGTATGGCCAACCCCAGCTTCAGAGAAGTAAAGGAAAGCCATTGCAACCCGGAACACAAAGTGGGGTTCAGGCAGGCAGCACAAAGGAAGAACAGATCTGGAGTGGGGAACCAGCAATTCTGCTTTAGAGGTGGAGGGTCAAAAATTATTAACCCCCTCCTGACAACAACCCCTGACTACTGGTGCCCCACAACTCGGCTGGAGCAAACCATGGACTAAAGCAAACCGAGAGCCAAGTATTAAATAGTTAGCATTTCACAATCACACACTTAAGAAGCAGCTCTCTGTTTTCTCTGCCACAAGCTATTTATAGAGCAGATTTCTAATAAACACAGATTGGCAGCTGGGGGTAGGGGGAGGTCAGCAGTGCACAGACCCGGCTTTATTGATGCCTTGTCAATCAACGGCTCTTATTTTGTTGTTTAATTTTTTTTAAGTGCATGTAAGCACTTTCCCTGCTAATAGCAGATTTATTGAACAGCCCCGCCATGGAGTTCATCTCTCCCGTAGACTGTGGCAGCTGGTTATCAACTTTGTGGCTTCGGGTCGGAGGGTAAATTAACCCCGTATCCGCGGCCCCTTCCAGGGGAATTACAGGGGTCTAGACAAATTCAATAGTGTCCAATAAAAAGTCCCACCTCTCCCACTCTGGGCACCTCACACCGGGCCTCAGCTTTGCTGTCGAAGCAAAGGATGTAATTTGACAAATGGAACTTTCAAGCATGTGGTCATGCTGGCCGTTGCGTTCAGACCGAAGGAGAATCCCTTTATCTGAGAAGTTTGGCTTCTCTTAGAAAGCAGGCTTGCTCTTCCTGAGTGCTCACACTCTCCGCGCTGATCAAAAGAGGTCTCCTGGTTTAAAGCCACATCCGCCCCACCCCTTGGCCTTGACCCTGCCGTTTCTGCCGGGCTCAGCCCCCCTCTTCTGTCTCTCATTCCCCCATCTCCGCATCTCTTATACCCACCCCAGCCAATTCGGTACTCGCTAACCTCCAAACTCACGTGGGCATCTTTCCCACACGTCCCTTGGCCCCTCCACCCATCCTCCTCCCTGACCTGCCATCGCCCCCCACAACTTGGCCACTTGTCCAACTTCTTCCCATTCTTCAAGGCCCATGTCCAAACCTTCATTATTTAAGAAGGTACCTTTGCTTCTCAACGGATGAGACTCAGTTCTTAGGAAGGTCTGCTGCTCCGCGTTAGTGTTTCTGGAAGCCCAGATGACAATGACCAGATGATGTCGATGGTGATGGTGATGACGGCGATGGTGACAATGACGGTGATGATGGTAATGGTGATGATGGTGACAAAAGACAGAAACAGCTCATCTATCGGCTCTTACTAATGTGCCAGGCAAGGAGCTCTTCCTGTAAATCCTACCTTTATAAGAGCTCCAGGAAGTAGATGTCAACATAATTTCCATTTCATAGATGAGGAAACAGGGACAGAGTGAAGCTCGGTGGTTTGCCCAAGGACCCTTCAGCTGGGACACAGGAGCCGTGTGCTCTAAACGATATGGCTCAAGGCCCATGCATGTGGCTTCCTGTCTTTGTGTCTTTGCCCAGTTCCCACCACACATCGCAGCTCAGTGTAACTACATCCCAGAAGGCAGGAGCTCTTGGCCACATATGACGGGCTAGGCTCACCCACTCTCAGTCTACAGCATCTGAGGAAGAGGAACAAGATGAGAAAGGGTCAGGAAAAGTTTACTTGACCCCAAAAAGGTTGCCTGTCAGTTCTGTGCCCAGGGGGAACATTCTGCTCAGGTCTGTGCAAAGACCAGGGGGAAAAAAGTCTTGGCTGGCAACTCTGGCAAAATGAATCCCCAAGGGGCTTGGGATATGGTTCTCAACATTTAAAAGCCCCAAACTACAGATTTTTTGGAAGAGAGATTATCAACAGGCTCTCTAATCTGAAAACAATAGCCATCCGCACAGAGTTTACAAGACAGATTCTCGGAACACAACAGGTTTATGGTGAAGAATAACTCCCCTCCAGGGACAGTCTGGCAGAGAACTTGCCCCTTTCAGTCCGTATGTATTGCCAGCCCTTTTATTCCAGGAAGTGGGGCCACAGAGGCAATCGAGGCCCATTGCCTGGTGTCTGCTGCTCTTCCTCTGGTCTGCAAAGGGATGCCAGCGAAGATGGAAGTACTTAAAAAGCATCATTTTTTATGACCCAGATCAGGAGATTTGACTTAGAAAAAGTATTGTCAACACCCACTCCCAACTAACTCCCCTGCACCTCACCACTGAAACCAGTTAGCTGGTTGATCTTAGAGTGGACAAAAGAGCAGAGGACTTGAAGAAGCTGAATGTTCTGGAAGGAAAAAGCAAGACTGGCTGGATGGGGAGAAAAAAAGAGGGGACCCAGTACAGTCATTGGTGCCCTCCAGAAGGTCATTCTCATGTGGGATCTGGGAAAGGTAGGTGGCTTTCCTATCATGGGACGGTGAGCAGTTATCTGGATCCATGGCCCCCCAAGCCCACATTATCGTGCCAACCCAGAATTGAGAAGTCATTGAGTCAGACTAGGAGGGGGATGACAGGCCATTTCCTTTTGTGTCAGGGCTGGACAAAATGGCTTAGAGCAGAAGTGGCAAAGCCAGACATGTAACAGAGGCATAGCAGAAGCTCCTCGCAACCCACTCTTGGGGTGGGACTTACCTTTTTAGTGCGCTCTGCCCTCTCCCCTGCTAGGATCGGCCTCTCTCTGCCTCGGGACTTTCTCTAGCCACTGGATCTCTTGCTGCTCAAACAGACTGCACCCAGGACTGGACAAATACTCCATTCCCTCTCTGCTCAGGAGGTAAACTGAGGCACATTCTGCACTGACTCTTACAGCGAGCCCCTGCCAGATTAAATGCTAGCTGCCCACAATAGGAACTTGATTGGCTTTTGTCCCCACCTTGGCCCGTGTCCCCACCCAGGGCACCTGTGTCCTAGGCTCACCTCCTAAGTAAACTACCTGCTCTCCGATCCTGGTGTCATGATCTGCTTTGGGGGAAAGCCAGTCTAAGACAAGGTGAGAGTGGGTAACCGGAGTGGAGGTTAGCAGGGGAGGCAGACGGCGCCCTGCTGGGAGGTGAGCCCAGGCTCCCGGATCCGAGTTTAACAGAGAAACTGAAAATCCACATTTCTCACATGAAGTGCCTGATTTAGTTTGGAAGCGGAGGGATCACAAAATAAAAATAGCAGTAGCTTCCTGGTCAAACCAAAAAAATGCCCATGGGCAACCTCTGGCCTAGGGCAGAAAAGCGAGCCTACAGGGAGGGATGAACAGGCACTTTTCAGGAGGTACGTGGTGGGGGTGACAGCCGGTCAGTCTCATATTTCCTCATAGGACTCTGAGACTTCCAGGGAGGCCAAAGGGACAAAGAGAGCTCCCTGGGGCCTTTCCACATGGCTCCTGTGTAAAGCACTGTCTCCTTTTCCATCTCATCAGGAGTGGTCACTTGGCTTCTCCTTACACACCTCTGGCCATGGGGGACTCACTATCTTTTGCATCATTTAATTCCGTGGCTCGGATGGCTCTTTTAGAATGTCTTGCTCTCTGTACTGAAATCTCCCTCCCTGGAACTCATCCCCATTGGTTGAGTTTTATACTTAAAACAGCAAAATTCAGAGAGGAAGTGCAGAATCAGACTGGGAGCGGCAAGCAGAATTTCCCGGATGGAGATGGTGTCAGGGGTGTCCCTGGTTTGAAAACACAAAATTCAAGTTATGATACTTAAAACCAAAAACTGAAAAATAAATCCTATTTTCCACAAGACCAGTAAGACCTTGGTGATACCTGGCTGATGGGACACCCACAGGGCAGAGCCACAGGTACCCGAACCCCCAGGAGGGACAAGATTTTTATTTTTATTTTTATTGAAAGGAGACGCAGTGTTTCTCAAGACTGAAGACCCCAGTTTGATCCCTCCCTCCGTGTTCTGGTCACAATTCCTTCCGCTTCTGCTCAACTCTACTCATCATGTTCTTTTCAAATGGGGCACATGTACCAAAGATCATTGGAGATAAGGTCGAGATTGGGTAAAACTTCAGGGAAAATGTTGTTTTATGTATTTTTAAAATTTTTTTAAAGATTTTATTTATTTATTTGAGAGACAGAGAACATGCATGAGAGAGAGAGAAAGAGAGCACATGAGTAAGGGGGAGTTGAAGAGGGAGAGGGAGCAGCAGACTCCCCACTGAGCAAGGAGCTCCATGCGGGACTCCCAGAACCCTGGGATCGTGACCTGAGCCAAAGTCAGACACCTAACTAGCTTAGCCACCCAGGCGCCCCAGGAAAAATGTTATTTTAAGTAACAACTATTTTCAATATTAAAACAAAGCCTGCATTATCAAGTCAATTACACCAGAATAAATTTTTTTTAAATAGTTCAATTTCAAAGACAGCCCTGATACCCCCTTCTATCTTTGTCCTTACATGGCCTTTCCTCTGAGTGTGAGGGGGCTCTCTGCATTTTTATAAGGACACAAATCCTAAAAGATCGGGGCACCATTCTTATGACCTCATTAAACCCTACATCCTTAGAGGCCCTATCTCCAAATACAGTCATATTGGGGATTTAGGCTTCCACGTAAGAATTTGGGGGAGACCCAACTTAGTTTAGTTCCTAGCAGCACTGCTGACCTTGGGGGCCTCAGGGAATGCCCCTCAATTGTGGAGATGATGAATGCACACTTCTCTGCCCTTATTGGTGTTTTGATTGGCAAGTCTGAGAAGTCCTGGGCTGTCAGTGTGTCACCTCCCGTGCAGATGGGGGGGTGACGCCCAGAGGAGGAGCCAAGTAGAGGGGCCAGTAACCTCCCCTCTGCAGGACATGTGTAAGCTGTGTGTGCCTCGCCACACTCCTCTTCATTATTGGTCAAAGTCAAGCCGGGCTGGAGCCAGCTGTGGGGTAATACAGAGGGGACATTTAGAGTTTGGGAAACTTGAAAACCAAACCAGTGGAAATCACCCAGCCCAAATCTGGAACTCTGGCCCATTTTAACCCCTCCAGGTTCCAGACGGTGACAGGTCAGCTAATTTTTGTTTAGACCTCCAAATATTACATTTCTTTCAAAACCTTCTGTAATCCCAAGAGCATGTGGTGACTTCTACAGTGACAATATGTTCATTTATTCATTAATTCAACAAATATTTATTGAGTCTCTACCATATGCCAGGAACAGTGTTTGGCAAATAGTGCTCCCATAGGACCTACTTTAATGACTAACTAAAATCCCGTGTATTATTAGCAAACCCACCATTGTGTGTGTGTGTGTGTGTGTGTGTGTGTGTGTGTGTGTGTGTGTTTGGGGCTGGTTTCCTTAAGCAGGCCAGAGGGCTGGCTCTCTTATTTATATCTTTCCTCTGTTGAACAAAGCCATTTCCTCATGGTTTGAGAACATTCATAAATCCTCACCTTGAGTCTATATTAATGAAGTATAATGACTGATGAACTTCTGGCAGTCCGAGTTGGGTTGACCTCAGTGATGCTAGGAAGCATCTTAACTCCATTCAGTCCCAGTCCACCCTCTTCTTTCCCCATCCTCTCACCCCTCCTAGGCAATGCATTGCGGGGGGGGGGGGATTCAAACTCAGTGTTCCAACAATGAAGATCCAATACTCATAGTTCAATTAATCTTTCCCTTTTTCAATAAGTAATTCACTCAGGTCAGTAGCTCTCAATCCTGATAGCATCTTAGAATCACCTTGGGAACATCTGAAAACTAAAGATGGCCACGTCCCAAACCCAGAGCCCATGATTTAGTTGGTCTGGAATATGGCCCAAACATCAGATTTTTTTTTTCTTTTTTTCCAAAAGCCTTCCTCAGTAATGCTAAGTCACAGCCAGTATTGGGAAGCATTGATAGTCATTTCCCCAAGACAGCTTCAGGAGTCCTCTGAGGACCACAGCTGGGCCATGGGCATGCATGAGTTGGACTTACCAAGTATAACCCTGGTGCCTAGAACTTTACTAGATGCTACAAGGAGTAGTTACCTAAGCTCTGAGCCTCAGTCATGTCATCCATACAAAGGGCTTTATCCTTCGCCATGTAGCATCGTGTGTTGAGCTACACAGAGTGAGAGGACTCCAGTCGTGGGACACAATGCAGATGGGCAGGGACTGGTTTTGATCAGGGCAGCTTTAGGGGAGCCACCAAATCACAAGGTCTTCACCCACTTCTCTTTTTATTGCCAGCCCCAAACAGGAGAGAGAATTAAGAGGCAAGGCACGGATGTTTCCTGCATTGAACTGAGTAATAAAGAAGTATTATTGACTAGCTTCTCCTGCAGTCGCTGGGGCCATTTTCGGCCATGACACGGTGAACATCATTTTTCTCAAACTGTTGGTGTCTCGGTGGCAAAGAGCAGAAACCCAAACTTGCACAAGCAACTAAAACGTCAACCATCTGATGATGCACCAGTCAACACCCAAGGAGAGACCATGAAACCGTGCCTTAAGGAGGGACAGGAACCGAGAGCCCCATAACCAGGGTCTCTTTCAAGTTCTATTGCCTTGACTCATGTCTGTCCTCTGGATCTACTTCATCTTCCTTTCTCTGTAAAAGGCAGCCAACCAGCACACCCTGAGCTTTGCTTCCACGGTTTAAATAACACAGAGAAACAGACCAGCATCTGCAAACGCTAGTTCCAAACGCCAGGCAGAGAGAATCTGATTGGCTCAGCCTCAGTCAGGTGACCACGCCTGACCCAATCAGCTACGTCCAGGGCTTGTGCTTGAAACATGGCTGGAAGGGAGAGGGAGCGGCTGTGCTCAGAGAAAGGAGACAAAGAGAGACACTCCACTTGGTGTCCTCTGTAGTCAAGACGCAGGGTGGTTTCTGTGACAAGTCTTACAGATGACCTGAGCGGGTCTGAGAGTTTACTGGTCTCACCAATCATCCAGCTCACTTCAGGGCAGGAAGACAGGAAGTGAGGGCTCTACCCTGGTGCCCTGACTTCCCTCCCCGCCCTTCATGCAGCTCTTGGGAGCTCTTGGCACAAACAGTCTCCAACCTAATTACCAGCCGGAATTAATCAAAGGTATTCCCAACTGCATGAGCGATGCTAGCCAGGAATGTCTCTGAGCTGAAATTCTTAAAATACTTTTGTTTATGAGCAAGTTTTACATGTTAACTTTTTCCAAAAGCCTGTGAGAGGAGCAGTCCCCACAGACATCTGAGAACACTTTGGCTGTCTTAATTCGCTCATGATGTTTCATTAATATCAATTTTCTTCCCGCATCCCCGCCTGGCAGGTTCTTTTTACAAGTGTTCTAGTCTTCCAACCTCTTGTTTTTTTGTTTTGCTTTAACTTTTTTCTTAGAATTCTTTCTCCATTTTCGAAGAAACTCTCTTAAATCTCCATAAAGTACACATCTTTTGGCTTTAACAGCTCCATTTAAAAGATGGAGGACATCACACACTTCTTGGATCCCCTCCCCCACCTTTGGAAGCTACAAGAGGGAGATTGGAGGGAAAATAATCTAGAGAAACAGATTTTAATCTTGCTTCTTAATCTTGTCCTTGGGAGTAGTAGTATGGAAATTCCATCTTCTCCCCAACCCTTCCAAATTCCAAGAGTCTTGAGTGAGCACCAACTTCCTTGATCTTCTCAATGCTCAGAGACAGAGGGCCAGTGAGGAGTCCTAACTCACAGCCACCTTGGCTTGGTCAGAAGAAGTCATTGGAGATCAGGTCTGTCTGGCTATTTTCTTGCCCCGTGACAGTCATTGGTTTATTTGCTCTAAGATCCACTCATTGTCGTTCCCTTTCTCTGTATACCCAAGCTCCTTTGCCAACAGGCTTCTAGATTCAACAATGGAAGGCTCTGGCAGAGTATTGGGGATGGAAGGAGAAGGAAACTCGAGGTATATTTCTTTCTCTCTCCACTTTCTCCTGTGGCATCTGTGGCAGTGACTCTTCCATGGCACTGATTCCTGGGCGGAAGCCCAGCCATGTGTCTAGCTCCCTCTGGACAACCTGAATTTTGTTTTGGGTTGTGACGTCTCATCCTGTTGCCTCTTCAGCCCCAGGACTGGTAGCAGCTTCTTGATGTAGCCAAAGTCTGAGATATATCATCATCCCTTGTTTGGCTTCTCAGACCTTCCCCTGTCTGTGTACTCAATGCCCTCTATCAAATTCTCTGTGCTTGAGCCATGTAGGACATCTGCCCACTCAAAATTAAAGTCCTCTGTCTGCCTATAAAATAGTGTTTTGCAAACTATCTGTTGCAAAGGACCATTTTTAAATATTTTCAGTCCACCATGATTGACACGTAACTGGTACACAACCTGATCCACATGCAATGTGCCCACCAAATGCAACCGTACTGGAAATGATCTATACCCTGTTCAATGAGATAAGTCTACCCAGCATGTATTTAGATGTCAGAGCAATGTAAAATTGCTATAAAAATTTCAAAACTTACTTTCATCTGTATCATTGTCTCCTCACATCTCTTGCAAAGAGTTTGTGAGCTGGTGTGGGAGCATGGGCCATACTTTACGTAACACTGTTCGGGGGTCCTTTTTATTCATGTGTAGGACCCTTCTATGATTTGGGAAGTCTGAATGCAGCATCGGTCATTTTTCCTTTGGGTTATGCACAATTCCCAGACAGAGCTGTATTTCTCCTCTAGACCATGTTCCCCACAATTTTCCAATGCTAAAATATAACATACTAAAGACGGTGCTTCCCAGAGACTGATTCCTTTTTCAGACAGTTCATTTAATCCTCACAATGGCTTCTTGATGAGGTGCCATTGTTATCCCCATTTTAGAGAATGGGAAAGTAAACCTCAGAGAGAGGTTACATAGCTTCACCAGGATCACACAGCTTAACCCTCACCCAAGTATGTCTGACTCCGTGTCCACGGTCTTAGCTAAGACACATATTTGTTTGATCTATCTTGTGTCTCAGTACTGAACACAGAGTCTGACACAACAAAGGAAATTATGAAGGATCAGAATGACCAAGTGAAGTGATGCCTGGTCTGTTCCTTCTCTCACTGGGGGTAGGGCTTTCCGTAAACACACTGCCATTGGAACCCACTCTTTCCCAGCCAAATCATCCCCATCAATATCCTCCTCAGAGAAACCCTGCCAACCCTTCCAGGGCACCATTCTCTGCTTCCTATGGCTCTGACTGCCTGCGTGTCACACTCTCAAAGTCACGCTGAATGCCATACAATCCTATTGTCCCCAGACTGTACTTTGGAGCACTTCTTGTCTCCCCATGTGTTTAGAAATTCCTCAAGAACAGAGGCTTTTATAATAACAGTGGCTCCTGGCACAGAGCTAATATTTATTAAGTACTTCTTGGCGCCAGGCGTTACTTTAATTAATAATTGTTTTATATTCACAGCAATGTAGGTGAGGTGTTTTTATTATACCCTTTTGAGATATAAGGAAACTGAGATGAAGAGAGCTTAAGAAAGTTTCCCCGAGTCCCACAAGTAGGGGCTGGGATTTGAGCCCTTGAACTGTTGGCCTTCAAAGCCTATACTCTTAGCCACTGTGGGATTCTTGACTTTTCCAGATACTTCCACCTCTGTGAACTAAGTAGGCCCTCCCAGTGACTCAGGGGAGGAAGGAAGTACTGTCTCTGAGAGAGCTTTAGAGCCAGAAAAACAGTTGGAGGGTTTTTCACGTCTCCACTGTGTGCATGAGGACGTGGAGTCTTAGGGCAGGGTGGCTGGCTCACGGTCACACGGCAAGCCCATGACAGAAACGTGAATGGGTCCCAGGTCCCAGCACGGACATCTCCTGTCTGCACCAGGTGGACTGTAGTCACGTGGATACTCACTTGACCACTGAGCTCCCAAGGGTGGTACGCAGTGTCTTCTGGGAAGCCTGAGAGGCAAGCACTGATTCCAGACAGGAAAGCATAAACACCACAGATCTTGGGAACTGTCTGTAAAGGTGAAGGATTTCAAGTAAGGAGAGGCAGCTAGGAGTACAGATGGGAGGCCTCCCCGGGGAATCAGAAGACCCGGAACCCCAGTTCTGCTGCATGCCCTTTGGCAGGTAACTTAATTCCTCTGAACTTGTTCAAGTGTTCACTCTCTTGAGGAACTTGCATCGTTCTCGAGACGGATCTAGCCCACCAACCCCTTAGCCGACAATGAAGCCTTCAGCAATACAGGGAAGGGCCCATGGTGTGGGGTTGCAGAGAGGACTGAGGTCAGCATGGTCCGGGAGTGGCCAAGAACTGGTTCTCATGGAATGAGCTAGAAAGGTGGGGAAGGGGCGCCTGGGTGGCTCAGTGGGTTAAAGCCTCTGGCTTTGGCTCAGGTCATGATCTCAGGGTCTGGGATTGAGCCCTGCATGGGGCTCTCTGCTCAGCTGGGAGCCTACTTCCTTCTCTCTCTCTGCCTGCCTCTCTGTCTACTTGTGATCTCTGTCAAATAAATAAATAAAATCTTAAAAAAAAAAAAAAAAAAAAAAAGAAAAGT